>NC_135422.1:24396009-24408509 GCF_051991245.1 Festucalex cinctus | reverse complement strand
AGAAATTCCTATCTTCTCAAAATTTTACACAATTGATGAGAGTCCAGCACTAAAGATATCTACGAACTTATATTTCATCTTACTGATAGCTCTACCGACTGGCAATTATTTTTTTCTTACGGTTTTTCTTCAATGTTTTTCTCCAACCACGTGAAATGGACCTACCTCATATTTGCTCAGATGAGGGTTTCGACCTTCATGATGTCACAACACGAAGTTTGTGAGTTTTCCCGAATCGCTGTGGGCGTGGCTAAGCGCTGTTCGCCAAGAAAACAACGGCAATTTTGAGGGCCTAAACCGGCACAGAAACACATGAAACTTCTGCTGATAATTTTATGATCCAAAATGTCAGAGGTTAAATATCTAGGTGTGTCCTTAGATCCTACACTTAAATTCAATAATCATGTTAAAGCAGTATGCCGTAAATTAAAATTTAATATTTCAAACTTTAAACATATTAGGGATTCTTTATCCTTGGAAGCAGCAAAATCATACTTCAACGCAATGATTATTTCACAAATTTTGTATTGCCTGTCATCATGGTCTCAGGCTAAACAAACTGTTTTAAAACATCTTAGAACATTATACAATCAAGCTCTAAAAATATTTGATAAAAAGCCAATGCGACACCACCATTGTAATATACTCGTAAAACATAATATGTTAAGCTTCGATAAACTTATCAGGTATTCTAATATCTGTTTGGTGCATAAAATTCTTAATGACGCAGCCCCACCCCCATTAAAAACATTTGTACATCTGCGATCACAATCAACAAACAGGGTGTCACGGTCTGCAGTGAGGGGTGACTGCAACATCCCAATAAGAAAGTCTGTTTTTTCTCAATCAGTCTTTTCTTATAAAGCTATTAAAGAGTGGAACGGGCTCCCCGACCACATGAAAAATAACACCAATTTTAATAGCTTTTCACGCGCAGTCAAAGGCTGGCTCCTTGAATATCAGTCCTGTCCACATTTTTAGTACTTGGGTACATGTCCATCAGACGATACCCTAGTGGGTACCGTCTGGTGGACACAGCCACAACTATAACTGTTGCTGCTTCAATAGCAAACATATTATAACTACTACCTCTACGATTTATGTATTTTGTGCGTGTTATAGATTTGTAAATTGGCTTGTGCTATTTTTTACAAAAATGACTCAATAGCGCCCCCTAGAAATTTTTAACGAAACAGCCCCACTTGTACGTTTAAGCAAGAGCTACAATTTTTTTTAGGTGTATTAGGGAGCCCAAGACCTACAAAAAAAGTCTCTTGGACCCATATGCTAAAATGAACAGCAAGTGAGCTTCGTATTTTTGAATGTCCCATTTTTTACGATTTTAGCACATTTACAGGGGGCATACTTTTGCCCACTTCTCCTACACGTTTCATCCGACTGACTTCAGACTTGACCTGGACCATGCCAAGACCTGAGCCAACGACAGGGGGAAAAATCTTGGCTTTTCGAAATACTATATGATGAGGGTGGGGCATCAAATTTTGTGTTTCGCAATGAAAAAGAATATGCTTAATAACGCGCCGGTACATGCTCCAAAAAATCCCAAACTTGACATGTATGTTTATAGTCAAGGCCTGAAGCTATGCCTATGACAACATTCAGTCTATATGCAGCGCCACCTAGCCCTTGAGGCATGAAAAAAAATACCCCATTTACGGTATTTTTACAAAAAATTGTAAACTCATTCTAAGTGTGATAACTAAGTCATGTATGAATATTCTTTTGCTTTCCTCCACTCAAAATGTTCACTGGCATCAGACCTAACCAAACATACATATTTTTGTTATTTAGTTTTTTTTATTTTTGATAGCCTCTATGGACATTAAAAGCAATATCGTGAATGAAGGATATGCTTAATAACTCCCAGGTACATGCTCAAAAAAATCCCATACTTGAAATGTATATTTATAGTGAATGCCTGAAGGTATCATTATGACAAAATTCAGTTACAAATACAGCGCCACCTAGTCCTTGAGACATAAAAAAAAATGCCTCACTTAAGGTATTTTTACAAAAATTGTAAACTCATTGTAAGTGTGATAAATAAGTCATTTATGAATATTCTTTTACTTTCCACCACTCAATATGTTCACTGGCATCAGACCGATCCAAACATATGTACTTTTTTATTTATTTTCATTTTTTTGATCGCCTTTTTTAGGGCTGGGTATTGCCGCCAACTTTACGATACGATACGTATCATGATACAAGGGTCACGATACGATACGTATCACGATACGTATCGCGATACATATGTTTCCCAAAACATGGTCTTCAAAGCGATACGTATCCCGATATTTTACAATAAGTTACTTGCATTTTATAATAACAGTCATATGTATACCTAAAGGATATGTTTTTTTATGCTGGATGACAAAAATGTTTTTGTTAGTAGCTCTTCTGGTTTACCAACAAGCAGCATGCCTGGTCTAAATGTGTACGCTCTCAATTACAGCTCTAAAATGTGCTTATTTGAAATATTTGGGGAAATAAAAACAGCATTTTTTTTCATTTTCATGGAACACATTTCGTTTTTTAAACAAAATATAGGAAATCTGGTACATTGAGGCACTTGCCATGTTAAGTTTATAAGTAAGTAAACATTGATATTCTTCCTCTGCTTTAATTTTTCTTAGCAAGACACAGTGTCCAATCACTGGTGGGCTATTTTTGCATTAATTGAAGGCAATTAACTTCAAAGACGCTGCTGGTTTTTATTTTTTAGGTACAATGCAAGCTACAAAGGCAAACGTTAACTTCCTATTTAAAATTAACGAGCAATATCGATTCTGACGCCTGCGTATCGATACGTGTATTGTAATGAGGCCTGCAACGATATATTGCCGTATCGATTTTTTGAGCACACCCCTAGCCTCTATGGACAATAAAAGCAACATTGTGCAATGAGTACGAGCGATGATGTGTTGATGTACACTTTTACAAAAAATACCAATCAGGGCAACTCATTGCCTAAAAATAAAAAAAAGACGCTGATTTTTGCAGATCTTAACAGTCACCAAAACCCATTGAGCTTGACACACTCATCACACCTGGCAAAAAATAAACATAAAAAACCACATGTAATGGTTTATCATGCCATTTTCAAAGAAATTCTGCTTCCAATGTGCCAGTACCCCAACGTGCAAGTACCCCAAAGTGGCCTGGGCTGCGAGTGCCCTTTATAGCTGCTCGCAACTCTAGTTATTATTAGGGCCTGAGCAGCGACTGCTACCTTTGAGCAGTACTTAGCCGATCTGGAGGAAGTGCTGGAGAGGGTCCAGGCCGCTGGCCTGTCACTGAAATTGAAGAAATGCCAGTTCTGTCTCAAGGAGTTCACCTTCCTCGGATACCGCATCACTTTGGCTGGTATTAAACCGGATCCGGACAAAGTTAAGACGGTCAAGGTGTTTTGCACCCCACCACTTTGAAGCATGTCCGACAGTTCCTCGGCCTGACTGGATATTATCATCGCTTCATTCAGGATTATGGCCGTCATGCTGAGCCTCTTCATACTCTCACAAGGAAGGATGCAGCTTTTAACTGGGACGACGACTGCCAGAGAGCCATGGACACCTTGAAGGATTGCGTCACATCAGCTCCGGTCCTGTCGTTCCCCAACTTCGAGCGTCCTTTCTTCATCCACACGGACGCATGTGACATTGGTCTAGGCGTTGCTTTGCGGCAAAAGGATGACAAGGGTCGGTAGTACATTGTGGCCTTTGCCAGCCGCTCCCTTCACAAACCGAGCTCCCTTACTGCATTTCTGAGAAGGAGTGCTTTGCTGTGATATGGGCTCTTGAACACTTCCGCCCATTTGTTGAAGGTATGCATGTGACTATCTTTACAGACCATAATAGTCTCAAATGGTTTATGTCTCGTCAGAACCCCACGGGCCGGCTGGCCCGTTGGTCACTGCGCCTTCAGGACTTTGATTTCACTGTAGTACACAAACCGGGCACACGTAATAGAGTGCCTGATCCCCCACCTTTGACTTGTGACAGTCCGACTGACCTCTTACCTGACCATGCTGTTATAGGCAGCTTTGACCTCCGTACTCTGCCTCCTGTCGTATTGGCAGACCGTTCTCAGCTGAGGCAATTGCAGTTAGATGATCCTGTCACAGGCCCACTACTCTGGGGCATTGAAGCAGATTCTAAGGACAGCATAGATGATGACGATCTTTCACACTATATTGTGTATGACTCTCTTCTGCTCTTCAAGGACTCCAAATTCAAGTGTGCGTTACATCCTTTAAAAGGGTTGAAACTGTTTGCACCTACTTCTGTCAGAGACACCTTGCTGGACTATTACCATGACCACCCCACTGCAGGTCACCTTGGTGTTTCTAAGACTTTAACGAGACTGCGTTTCAGGTTCTTCTGGCCCAAGATGGCCGCTGATGTGAAACGATATGTAACTTCATGCTCTGTATGCCAGTTCACTAAGCCGAGCCAGAGAAAACCTGCTGGGTTTATGGTTCCCATTGTCCCTCAAAAACCCTGGTAGTATGTAGGTGTGGATTTTGTTGGCTCACTGCCCCGTACCCCGGCTGGCAACATATACTTGATTGTGTTTGTTGACTACTTGACAAAATGGGTTGAGGCTAGCGCGGTCAAAGAAGCTACGTCTCAGGTAGCAGCTGGTAAGTTTGTCACTGACATTTTTGCGAGGCACGGTGCACCAACGTACCTGATTTCCAACAGAGGGTCTCTGTTTGTGAGTGAACTATTTGAACATGTGGTTTCTGCCTTGGGTTCTGTTCACAGACTCGCTACAGCATACCACCCTCAGACCAATGCTACTGAACGCGTGAACCGGACTCTGAAACCTGCAATCCGCGCTTACGTAGGCGACAAGCACACTTCTTGGGATAAGTACCTTCCTCACATTTGCTTTGCGTTGCGTACCTCCCCACATGATAGCACCGGATTGAGTCCCTCTATGATGCTTTACGGTCGTGAGTTAGTAGGGCTGGGCGATATGGACCAAAACTCATATCCCGATATATTTTGGCTTAATATCGATATACGATATATATCCCGATATATTTATTTATATATATATATATATATATTTATATATTTATATTTATTTATTTATTCTTTTCCCTCCGCAAGAAAATTTAGTCAAAGCTAAAATATAGCATGTCACAAATAGTTTTATTGAAACCGGATATTTCAGTGAATAGAGGCTAAATCAAATGAATAAATAATAAACAGGTTTCTTCACCTGGTTCATGAAAAATGTTCAGTTGTTCAAATAAAATATAAATGCTGTGTAACCATTTTTTAAATTAAAGCTCTGAGTGTAGGTGCACAGTTAAATAAAAATATAATCTTAAAAATATCCTATAAAATATAATCAGCCGATCTTTTTCTGAGCTCGATGCACGAGAAAAGTACACACATATACACTGATAACTATAAGTGGTTTACTGAAATAAAATTACAGAATTTCTTCCCCTTTCTGAGAAATCCACAGATCATTCCAAAAGCACCAAATATGACAAACCCTAACTGACGGTTTATGACTGGAGCTCTTGCAGCATGCAGCTACATACACTTTATCCTTAAATTTGTGGCACTGTTTAGATGGTGAAAAGTATTTGTAGTGCTTCCACGGTCCTCCCCCCGCTTGCACTTGTCTATCACTCTCCTCTCAGTGTAGTGAGTGTAGTGTAGCTTGTTGCTAGCCATTCATGCTCACTGCTGCTCGCTGGCTCAGCGGCTCGCCACACGGGAGGCGACGTTGCTCGCTCTCCATTCATTTCCTATGGAAACAAGGCGACAAGGCGAAAATCGCCTCCCCTCTTCCCTCTCGGCGACATACGACGTTCGTGCATGTGAAAAATCGCGCGCGCGTATACGTCTACGTAGGTCCGTGTCGACTACCGTGTACAATCAATTCTTCTGCCGTGCTTGGCGTGTTGGAGAAGAGGAGAGAAGTGTGCTTCACACACAAGTGCGAAGTGTCGCCCCTCCCTGGCTCCCTCTTTTTTTTTTTTTTTTACCGCGATTTGCATAAGTACTTCACAAGTGTGAAGTGTTACCCCCCTCCCCTCCCCCTCACACCTCCTGTGCACGAAAGAGGAGGGGGAGGGGGCAGCACGGGGCAGTGAGTGCAGCAGAGGCAGCACGCAGCGCTATATCGATATAGACGAAATGGCCTAATTCCATATCCCGTTTAAAAATATATCGATATAATTTTTATATCGATATATCGGCCAGCCCTATGAGTTAGACACCCCTCTTGACCTTATCACGCAAGCCTCCAGTGAAGGTGTTGACGAGCCTGGTATCCCTTATCCGGAGGCTCTCAGAGCCTCCCTACAGGAAGCTCACGACCATGCCAGAGCAGCGCTTGACTATAGTAACGACAGACAAAAACGCTATTATGACTTGAGACGTCGACATGACTCCTTCCGTGTCGGTGACCTTGTTAGAGTGAAAACACACCCCAGGTCAGATGCTCACTCTAATTTTACTGCTAAACTTGCTCTCCTGTTTGCGTGTATCCGAGCGACTCAGTGATGTTAACTACAGACTCACTTGGGTGGACTCTGGTACTGATGCTGGTGTTTATCATATTGTGAATATGCAGCCGTTCTTTTTTTTATTTTTTATTTATTTATTTATTTATTTATTTTTTTAAGAGCTCAGAATTGTTCATTCGGTAGTCTTACCGATTCAACGTCTTGTCATCATTGCTCTTTTTTTTTTTTTTTGTGTGTGTGTATGTTTGCGTGCGTTTGCGTGCGTGCGCGTGCGTGCGTGCGTGTGCGTGCGTGCAAATACGTATAAATTTATACTCATTCATTCACCTAAAACCTTATAAATATCCCATTACCCTTCGCCTTAACCAGGTACTTCAGAATCTTGCCAGAGTCGTGAGGTTTAAATGGTCAGGAGACCAGAGAAAAGGTCAGAAAAAAAAAGAAATAAAGAGAAAGGTAAATCAAAGTGAAATCCAGCACCGACCAAACACTTCCTGCCTTCCCCATGATTACAAAATCAAAGTCTTACGCCAACCCCGGAAGCCTCTAAATTCCAGCAAATTTAGCGAGATCTCAAGAGACCAGAGGAAAAACTAAAGAGAGGAAGGAGGGAAGGATCGATAAGGCAGAGTGAGATCCATAGAAGCCAGTACATCCAATCCATCAAAGTGAAGTCCAGCACCAACAAGACCCCTCCTGCGTGGTTACAAAACCAGAGTCTTATGCCAACCCCAGAAACCTCATACTTCTAATAAATTAAGATCTCAAGTGACCAGAGGAAAAACTAAAGAGAGGAAGGAGGGAAGGATAGATAAAGCAAAGTGAGAACCACAGACACCAGCACCAACTGATTCAAGGGGCTGTGGGAGGGAGAGGGTACTTCTGTTGAGTTTCAGTAGATGCTGGTGCGACGGATCTGGCATGCATAAGGACCACCACCAAAGAAAGAAGCCGTCAACCGCGGTCCAGCAAAGCGAGCACTCCCCCCCCCCGGAATCCCCAGGCCGCGGCAGCACCAAGGCCACCCCCAAGCCACCCGAGCGGACACCGGTCGGCGAGCCGACCCAGACACCCCCGCCCCAGCCCCGGCCCACACCCCCGAGCCCAAGGCCGCAGAACGAGGCCCAGCGGGCCCCCACAGCGCCCCACCGGTCCCCAGCCCCCATCCCCCCACGACCCCCCCCGCACCCAACCCAAACCCGCCATCCACCACGACCCAGGCCCCACCACCCCCGACCCCCAAACCCCCGAACACACCCCGACCCCCAGCACCCAACCCCCCACCCCCCCATACCTCCCCCCCCCCCCCCCCCCGAACAAGCCGCACGACGGCCGCCACCCCCCCCCGCGAACCCGGCCCCCCGCGAGAACCCCCCCCCCCCCCCCCCCCCCCCCCCCGGAAACCGGCACCGGGCAGCAGCGCAGAGAGGGAAGATGTGCCCACCCCACCTCCAGCCGCGCGAGATTTGCACAGCGGCGGGAGGGGGGGAAGCAGAGGAGGAAGCACCAGGGGAGAAGACGGAACACCAGAACACCGAGCCCGGTGGGGAGAGGCCCCGGTCGTCACGCCAGAGTACTAGTGACACCTAACCCTGTTACTGAGTCCGCCAGCTCGCCGACTGGCGAGCTCTACCCTTACACCGTGAATGTGGCCCCACCCAGTGTATATACAAGTGTGTGCGTGTGGTGCATTAAAATTGGGAGCAGGTGAGTCGGAGCAGAGGAAAAAAATTTCCCCTACTCCGACACACCCGTATCCCCCCAAAAAAAATGAATATGTATATGTGTGGTGCATTAAAAAAGGGAATGGAGGGACAAAGTGGTGGGGCAGGGACACAAATGGGGGGGACCACCGCGCTGCCAGGCACTGCAGTCCATCCCCTCTGATGGCTCCCCGCCCCAACTCACCCCTCCCCTTGGACGTGAGGTGCATTAAAATTGGAGGGGAGTTGAAGGGTGAAGACGGTGTTTCCACCCTTCCCCACCCCACCAAGAAATGTGTTGTGTGCCCTATGTGTATATTTACAAAGTGTATAGTGCAAGCTAGTGAAGTGAGTAAGAGGAGCGACCAGCGGGGCCTCACCGAATATGCAGCCGTTCTATACTTGGGATTCTCTCGCTGCCAAGAGTCAATTGGTTTCCTCTCCTGCTGAGCGGGGTACCTGTGGGATTTTGGACTCTGACTTTTCTGCCCCTCAGGCCCCTTTAGGGGATGCTGATGCTTAACTTGAGCCATTTCCCTTTGGTTCAACGGACATAGACTCTGATCGTGAGGCGGACACTGTTCCACAGGGTCTCTCGCCCAGGTCTGACCCCGACCTGGCTCTCCCTGGCCGTTACAACCTCAGACCCAGACGTTGTCCCAGGATCAATTTTCACACGGATAGGCTTGATCTGAAGTGATTATTTTTTATTATGATTATTTCATATCCATATTATATTGGTTCATTGCTCTGTTATCCAGGTTTATGACCAGTTGAGGTCATGTTTATCGTTGGGTCTGATGTATATCTGCTCCATATGTGTGTGCGTGTGTGTGGGGGTGTGTGGGGGGGTGTGGGTGTGTGTGTGTGTGTGTATATCTTAAAAAAAAAAATCCACTGTACATTTTTATTTTTACAATTGATTAGATGTCGAGTTTTGTTGTAGACGGTGCTTACCTTTTTGCGTACCATCCATAATTGTGTTCTATGTATAGATGCTGTTTGGTAGGGTCAGTTGCTTCTTCAGCTGTGTACGGCTGTGGTCAGCCTTTTTCTTACCAGGGGGGACTATGTAACAATCGGAAGTGTGGCACCGCACCACAAGGTGGCGCTTTCTTTTCTTTGTGTGTTAGTAGTTATTCCTTTTGCCTTTTTGGCGATGATTGTTTTTTTGTATTGCCCGGATTTTTCCCTGAACGGTCTTTTTGTAATGCGCGGTGGCGTCGAGCCCGCTCCTTTTTTGTTGTTAGTTTAAAATAAATGTTGTTCATGTAAGTTGCTCCCCCTTCTTTTTTTTTGCATTGCTGTCCCGCTTCGCCATCCATGGCAAAATGAGCCTCCACGGGCTCCAAGTGCCCCCTGAGCACGGTTTCCCTCACCCACTCCACAAGTTGTTCTGCGATGTCCTTTTTTGGCAGGACATAAAAATGCTATCACAATGTTAACGAACTTGCTGTTGGTATCAAAACACAATTTGGCAGGTAGTTGTAGGACAAAAATACTGACCTTTTTTTTTTTTTTTTTTTTTTTTTTTTTAAATAACAGTGCTGCTGTCCAACGCCATGGGAAAGAAAAGTCGCACCAAGATTCAGAAGTCTGGGTCAGGACCGAGTGCCTTGCCTTCTCCCAAAGAGATGACGAACCTAATTGCTGAACTGCTGCAAAGTAGGTTTATATTTAGCAAGCAGACAATAATTGTGATGTGGTGTGATTGGATGCAATTTTACCACTGTGACTACATGTGGAGGACGTGTTTTGCAACATTTTGCAATTTTTTTGGGTTCGGGTTAGGCTTATTCTCAAAACTAGGAATTTCAACCTTCCAACATTAAAATTGCTGTAACTTTGTACACATACATTCATATATATATATATATATATATATATATATATATATATATGAATGTAACAATCACGGCCTAAAAATCCATCAGGCCAGAATGAAATGTTTGGAGCGGGAGAGCGAGGTACAACGCACAGGTCCTGGACCTGGTGAGACGCAGGAGGAGCCCGGACAGGAGGCAACCCACAGATCCCAGTCCCTCCACACGTGCCAGAGTCTCCCAACCCCAGCAGAGTAGTTCCACAGCAGCGGATAAAATGGCCCCCAGCGAGCAGACTGAGCGAGTGGCGGCAGTTTGACGAGGATGTGTGTAAGATCATCCAAGCCACAGCCAAAGGAGATGTTGACAGCAGACTCCAAGCGATGACCACCATCATCGTCAGCTTTGGCTCAGAGAGATTCGGCTGGACTGAATATGTCAATACCAAGACCACCTCCTACACCATGAACCGCAGAGTCACCAAGATACATCAACTCCGCCAGGAGCTTCGAACCCTCAAGAAGCAGTTCAAGAGAGCTCCTGAGGAGGAGAAGCAACCATTGGCAGAACTGCATAACATCCTGCGGAAGAAGTTGACAACCCTACGCAGAGCAGAGTGGCACAGGAGGCGGGGAAGAGAGAGAGCTAGAAAGCGGGCGGACTTCATCGCCAATCCCTTCCATTTTGCTAAGCGGTTGCTTGGGGACAAGCGCAGTGGCCGGCTCGAGTGTTCAAGTGAGAAGGTGAACCACTTCCTCCGGAACACAATGACCGACCCACTGAGGGAAGAAGAGCTAGGTCACAACAAAGCTCTCATGAGCCCTGCCCCACCAACAGTGGAGTTCAAGCTGTCGGAGCCGAGGTTGAGGAAGTCATCAAGGCAGCCCGGTCAGCATCTTCACCGGGACCAAGTGGTGTAGCCTACCTGGTCTATAAGCGTTGCCCAGTGCTTCTCCGGCACCTGTGGACGACATTGAAGGTGATCTGGCGAAGGGGGAGAGTGGCCAACCAGTGGAGGCGTGCTGAGGGAGTTTGGATTCCCAAGGAGGAGGACTCGAAAAACATCAACCAGTTTCGGACAATCTCACTATTGAGTGTGGAAGGGAAGGTGTTCTTCAGCATCGTCTCCCGAAGACTGACCGAGTTTCTCCTCAAGAACAACTACATCGACACTTCCGTCCAGAAAGGTGGGATTCCCGGAGCTCCTGGCTGCCTAGAGCACACTGGTGTCGTCACACAGCTCATCAGAGAGGCCCATGAGAACAGAGGTGACCTTGCTGTGTTGTGGTTGGACCTGACTAACGCCTACGGGTCCATCCCGCACAAACTAGTGGAGCTTGCTCTACACCTCCACCACGTCCCTAATAAGATCAAGGACCTGATCCTGGATTATTATGCCAATTTCAGGCTCAGGTTCACTTCTGGGTCAGTAACATCTGACTGGCATCGCCTTGGGAAAGGTATAATAACAGGTTGTACCATCTCCGTTACCCTTTTTGCATTGGCAATGAACATGGTGGTCAAAGCTGCAGAGGTGGAATGTAGAGGGCCCCTATCCAGATCAGGTGTTCGCCAGCCTCCCATAAGAGCCTACATGGATGACCTTACCATCACCACAACATCTGTCCGAGGGTGCAGGTGGATACTGCAGGGTTTGGAAAGACACATCACATGGGCGAGGATGAGCTTCAAGCCCTCCAAGTCAAGATCCATGGTTCTGAAGAGGGGGAAGGTGATGGACAAGTTCCGGTTTTCGATCGCGGGAACCGAGATCCCGACAATCTCGGAACAGCCAGTTAAGAGCCTGGGGAAGCTCTTTGATGCAACTTTGAGAGACTCTGCTGCCATACAGGAGTCTGGTGAACAACTGGGAGCGTGGCTCACCAAGGTGGACAAGTCTGGCCTGCCAGGTAGATTTAAAGCCTGGATCTACCAGCACTCCATCCTGCCCAGAGTCTTGTGGCCTCTCCTTGTTTATGCAGTCCCATTAACAACTGTGGAGTCTCTCGAAAGGAAGATCAGTGGCTTTCTTCGAAAGTGGCTGGGACTTCCCCGCAGCCTCACCAGCGCTGCCCTGTACGGGACAAGCAACACCCTCCAGCTACCCTTCAGTGGGCTCACTGAAGAGTTCAAGGTGGCACGTACAAGAGAGGCTCTGCAGTACAGGGATTCCAGGGACAACAAGGTGTCATCAGCAGGGATCGAAGTGAGAACTGGAAGGAAGTGGAGAGCTGAGAAAGCAGTGGAGGTGGCAGAGTCACGCCTAAGGCAGAAAGCGCTGGTAGGGGTTTTGGCAACGGGGAGAGCAGGCCTGGGCTACTTCCCAAAGACCCAAGTGAGCCAGGCCCGGGGAAAGGAGAGACATCAGCTACTCCAGGAAGAGGTCCGAGCAGGTGTGGAGGAAGAGCGAGTGACCAGGGCAGTTGGACTCCGGCAGCAGGGGTCATGGACAAGGTGGGA
>NC_135422.1:24388509-24391009 GCF_051991245.1 Festucalex cinctus | reverse complement strand
GGGGAGAGAATGGCTAACTTGGCTCAGGGAGTCAAAAAGGCTACAGATGGCAATCAGCTCACGCTTGATCCTTATTTTCAAAGCTCAAAAGCATCGACCAGTGCTCAAGAGCACAGTGATGACGGGGTTAAGTCATAGTTGAAGCGGTGACGCGGCCGTTTCGACCACGTCCTAAGGCCCCACCGGCTAGCGATGCTAATAACGTCCTAAGGCCCCACCGGCTAGCGATGCTAACACCGGAGAAAAGTGGTGCACAACCGAGCACGTCTGCACAGATGACGTTTCATCGGACGATGAAGACTACTATGGGTCCGATGCAAGACAGTCTTGGACAGTCTTCCAAAGAACGTGAAGGTAAGCGCTAACATGCTAAGAGAATGCTAGTAAGATTACTTTTCTAACTTTTTGGGCGATCTGCTAGCAGCGTGTATAAATGTGCTGATATACACTAAAACATCTATTACCTATACAAACGTGAATGTATATTTTATAGATCGTGCTCACAGCAACGTCCGACCGCTGGTTCTACGACAAAGAAAGGTAAAAAAACGTTTTCAATACACCGCAACAATAAAAGGAAAGTATTTCGATAGTATTGTAATTGTATATGTTTCTTTCAGCTCCTACTCAAAGTGACCCTTCTCACAGTGAGCAGAACAAAGGTAAAAAGAAAAAAAACATTAGATTCTCCACAGCACTAATAAAATATTTGATGGTAAACGTCTTCTATAATTTACAGAATGTGCATCAACCAATACATCCAAGAAAAAAAGGTAAACATGCACACACACACACATTGCATCACAGTGCTCTAAAATAATATATGATATTGACATGTATATTTGCAGATCCCAAAGATTCTGGCTGGCTTGAAGTTGATGAATTCGGCTGGCAGCCAACCATCTTCCCCTTTGCTGCAAAACCAGGACCAAGGGATGCTGCAGCAGAGCTGAATTCCCACCTGCCAGCTGACATCCTGGAGCTCTTCATCACGGATGAACTTCGCCAGCACATCGTTCATCATACCAACCTCTACGCAAATCAGTCCATGCAGAAGCAGACTGACAAAAACTGTTGCGCACGTGTAAATAGTTTGCAAAGAGTTTTCCAAATTGTTTGTTCGGATTGCTACTGTTGCATGTAAATAAACTGTTATTTTGCAATCAAAAAACATTTTTTATTGTTGGGGTAGTGTTTTATAGAAGTTTAGGTGTTTGTAGAATCACTCATGGAAAAAAAAAAAAGTGCCAAATTCACTAGAGTGCATGAAATAACATCGTTTCACAAAAAGCTTGATTTCTCCGTATTTTGGAAGAAAATAGAGGATTTGGGTGAAACGAAGCTGTTTTCTATTGTTGATTACTGAAGATCCGAATAAGGTAGAAACAAACTTTTTTTTTAGATGGAAGATGAGACTTCAATCTTTCATTTGGTAGTATCCACGTTTCCATAGTCCTAACACAACATTTTCTGTGGCGCTTGAAAGATCGGTAAAATTCTGTAAATCAGCTGGCAGTATGGGGTTTCCTTTTCCGAAAATGGCTGGCAGTCAAAGAGTTAAAAAGGGGGACCACCACCCCGGTCTGCCAATCCAGAGGCACTGTCCCCGATGTCCACGCGATGTTGTAGAGGCGTGTCAACCACGACAGCCCCACAACATCCAGAGTCTTGAGGAACTCCGGGCGAATCTCATCCACCCCCGGGGCTCTGCCACAAGGAGCTTTCCAACCACCTCAGTGACTTCGGCCCCAGAGATAGGAGAGCCCACCTCAGAGTCCCCAGACTCTGCTTCCTCAACGGAAGACGTGTCGGTGAAATTGAGGAGGTCCTCGAAGTATTCCCCCCACCGATTCACGACGTCCCGAGTCGAGGTCAGCAGCACACCATCGCCACTATACACAGTGTTAATGGTGCACTGCTTTCCCCTCCTGAGACGCCGGATGGTGGACCAGAATTTCCTCGAAGCCGTCCGGAAGTCGTTTTCCATGGCCTCACCAAACTCCTCCCATGTCCGAGTTTTTGCCTCAGCAACCGCCGAAGCCGCGTTCCGCTTGGCCAGCCGGTACCTGTCAGCTGTCTCCGGAGTCCCACAGGCCAAAAAGACCCGATAGGACTCCTTTTTCAGCTTGACGGCATCCCTTACCGCTGGTGTCCACCAGCGGGTTCGAGGATTGCCGCCGCGACAGGCACCGACCACCTTACAGCCACAGCTCCGATCGGCCGCCTCAACAATGGAGGCGCGGAACATGGCCCATTCGGACTCAATGTCCCCCGCCTCCCCCGGGATAAGGGAGAAGCTCTGCCGGAGGTGGGCGTTGAAACTCTTTCTGACAGGGGATTCCGCCAGACGTTCCCAGCAGACCCTCACAATACGTTTGGGTCTGCCAGGTCGGACTGGCATTTTCCCCCGCCATCAGAGCCAACACACCACCAGGTGGTGATCAGTTGATAGCTTCCCCCCTCTCTTCACCCGAGTGTCCAAAACATGCGGCCGCAAATC
>NC_135422.1:24263509-24386009 GCF_051991245.1 Festucalex cinctus | reverse complement strand
CCTTGCACTTCAACAACATAGTCAGACGTATTTACATTTCTGTGTTGCAGTTCCCTCCTTGTTTTTAACACAAGTTATTGCTCTCACACACAAAAATAAAACAAAAGACAGGTTAAACATTTTCTTCATTATAACTAATTAATACCAATTCTTTATATTTTTTCTTAAATCCAGATAGTGTCTGTATTCCAGTTAGTCCACAGTCTAATGAAATCCATAATTTTACACCCATACAGGAGATCGAAAATGACTTTAGTGTAGTTCTAACACATCTCTGAACAAACACAAGTTTCTCTCTTAAATCATATTTCGATTCCTTCTCCTGAAAGCATGTTTGCAAATTATAAGGGAGACAGTGTCTAGCCGCCTTATACATTATTTGAATAGTTCTATAGTTTATTAGATCATATAATTTCAATAGTTTAGCTTCAATGAACAATTTATGTGTATGTGCATTATAAGGAGCACTATGGATAATTCTTACTGCTCTTTTCTGTAATACCATCAACGGCTGCAATCGACTTTTATAAGTGTTTCCCCAAATTTCAACACAGTAAGTCAAATAAGGCAAAATCAATGCATTATAGATTATTTGGAGTGCCTTTTGACTCAATATTTTTTTAGTTCTGTAGAGGATGGATATACTTCTTGCCAGTATTTTTTTTTAACTGTGTTATGTGAGGAATCCATGTAAGCATCTCGTCAATAGTTATTCCCAACACATTGTGTTGGCTTACCCGTTCAATATTTACATTAGAAATTTGTATGCAGATATTTTCTTTAGTTCCTTTTTTTGGAGTCAACGGTTCACCTAGGGTGACTTTTTCAACCTTGAACAGGGTGACAATCACTTCCCGTCTGAGGTAATTCTCAAGCTTCTACCACAAGTGGCGGAGAATTCTTGCCTTTGCTTCCTCAGACAGCTTGTCACTAAATTTCCTGTTCACATGAGGTAGCGAACCTCCAGTCACACTGTACACATTCACACTGCGGAGTTTAAGCGCGCAACAGGACACCGCCGCCCTTTTAAAGTCTTCTCTGACTTTTTAGTTTTAGAGTCTACTCTGACTATAAGTTTTAGTTTTTCTTTTTTCGGGTTTTAGGGTCTTCTCTGACCATCAGTTTGTAGGGTCCTCTCTGACCCTTAGTTTTAAAGTGTCACTCTGACTGTCTTTTAAAAAAAAAAAAAATTATTTATTTTTTTTATTTTTTTTGTAACCACTCATTCACACACTCACACGCAAGCTCACTTCTATCGGTTTTAGGGTCTCCTATGACCATCAGTTTTAAAGTCTTACTCTGACTATCAGTTTTAAAGTCTACTCTGACTCTCAGTTTTAAAGTCTACTCTGACTCTCAGTTTTTTTTTTTTTTTTTTTTTCACTTTTACTCTAACCGCATCTTACTCATACTCCACCGGAGTGCGGGTGAAGTACTTACCAAAAGATGTCTTCTCTCCCTGGGTTACCCGTCAACCCTTGGCTCCCAGGCGCAGAGGCGAAGGCCGGGTTCCCAAAATAAGGGATATAATGCCACGGCCGAGGTCTTTACCTGGACGTCGACTCAGCTCCCGGAAACGTCAGGCATATTGGGTCCCGGGTTTCGGCACCAAAGAAATGTCAGGTTCATCAATACTGACACTTTTATAATAATTTTACACAGACACAAAAAGGAGAGAAAGACACCGTAATACCTTTTAACACGCTAGCGAGGAGAGCAGAGGAGAACTGTGCCATACAATTCAAACCTATGCTTCTAAAACAGTCCCTCTAAACCCTCTCTTTTTATTCAGATTGCCTGACACTCAAAATACTAAGGGGAGGGGAAGCGAAAGAGTTACCGATTATCTTCTCCATCCAGGTTCTTCTTTGACGTTTGATCATGACTTTGCAGAATCTCAATAAACATCACGTTTCATGCAAAGCCACTTTCGATTGCCAACGGATGCGTAATTTTGGTCTCCAGATCTTCAAGAGCAGTTTTGCTCTCGCTGCAAACACTATATTTAATATGAAGGATTCTGAAAACTTAGCAAATGTATGATAAAAACAATATAGTTAAATCAATCAAATCATCTTTTGCAAATCACACTTGTTAGTTAATTCTTATTAATTCAACAATTATTCTATCATGCTTTTACGTTTTGAGCAATACAAGCATGCATGCATTTGCTTACATGCATTTAATCAATGTTTGCAAATGACATTCAGATAATAAAATGCGTTAATGTCAAAATATTATGGTATTTTGAATTTAATTTATATTACGCGAATACGTAAGTAATTTAGCTGATTAATCGTGATTAATCAAAATTAAAAAGTGTGATTAATCAGATTAAAAATTTTAATCGTTTGACAGCACTAGTATATATATGTGTGTATATAATTTGATTAATTCGTCCATTGAAAGTACCACAATGTGAAAATGAGCTAAATCGTGAAATCGAGGTGCTTATAAATAAATACACATCATCTAACCTTGAGCGGCTCGCTTCGGTTTACGCTCGTTTTTTTGGGATCCTTCGTTTGGTGGCTGGCGTGCTTGCTGATGACGTCACCCTACTATAGCGAAGCTGCGGTATGTGACATCATCGGTAGGTGTACAGGAGCCCGCAGCAGCCGTACAGGCAGTCCACATCACCGCCTGTATTTTTTCGACAAAACAAAAAGACATGTCTGCTTTCCTGGGTTTCAAGGTAGAAGAGTGCGAGAATGCTCCCGGCTCGGCTATAATGGGTTAAGAGTGGATGGCCTATGACACTATGCCTTGTGGTGTCCATTTTTTAATATTTTATTTTATTTTATTTTATTTTTATATTTTTTCGCAGAGTGCAGCAGTGAAGCCCCATCTGCCAGTGAACAGTGGGAGGAATATGTACAAATTCGAAATCTGGTGGAGAAAATCCGCAAGAAACAGAAGGGTAATTTTCCATCTCTAACCTGCTTAGTTGAGAAATTTCACAATATATTTTATTATTATATAATAATTACATAAATTTTGTACTCTACCTTTCACACAGCGCTAAAGGTTTCACTCTAAACAATTTATTGAAATTATCATAATAATTGTTGTTGTAGGGGTAATAATCTTGACTACAGTTAATTCATAAATGGCAGTTGTTTGATGAGAAGTAATTGCCAGCCATGGTCTATGTATCAAAATATGGGGTAAATTTTCTAAACATCCTGTGAAATGCATCAATTTAACGAGCTGTCACCTTTTTCTCATTTAAAATGTTGAAATTGAAAAATGGAAAACAAACCTTTTTCTGATCCTCTATAATGTCTTTGTTAAAAGGTGCATTGTGGAGTTTGTCACTTTTCTACTCGCGACCTCATCGCTGGCCTTAAGCGTAACTACAATTGGTATTTTCCATATTTCTTGTGTGTTGCTTTTATTCTGCTATAATAATGAATAGTAATGATCTTTCTGACATGTTCAAGTACTATTCAATAGTTTATTTTTGTCGGTCTTATACTTTGTTTCAGCTTCCATAGTTCCCAGTTTATAAATATTTTGTATAGAATGTTTTTCTTTTTACATGCATTGCATTCTAATCTTTATCCCTTATCATCCATGCGTTATTTAGCCCTTTATACGCTCTTGTAACCTCAATTAATGGTTAATGTTTATTGAATAGAGAGATAATGGAGGACTGAAATGCACTTAGGGGGTGGGCGCTATGACAATATTAGATCGTTAAGAACTTTAATGTGTTGACGATCTCTGGTTTGGCTCTCCGGCCGGTGGCCGCCCGGGGGTGTTGGGGGTTGTGCCTTGGTGCTGCCGCGGCTTGAGGGATACTGGGGGGGGCATGCTTTCTTTGCTGTGCCGCGGGCGACGCCTCCCCTCTTTGGTGGCGGTCCTTATGCATGCCAGATCCATCACACCAGCATCTACTGAAATTCAAACATAATTTGCCTTTCCCACTGCTCGCTGAATCAGTGGGTGCTGGTGTCTGTGGACCTCAATCGGTTTCATATATCCTTCCCTCCTTTCTCTCTTTAGTTTTTCCTCTGGTCTCTTGAGATTTACTTAATTTGTTGTTCTGGGGTTGGCGTAAGACTCTGGTTTTGTAACCATGTGGGTGGCATGTGGTGTTGGTGCTGGATTTCACTTTGATTTCTTTCTTTCCTTTGACCTTTCCTCTGGTCTCCTGACCTTCTGAACTTCACGACTCTGGCGAGACTCTGAAGTGTCTGTTTAAGGTGAAGGGTAATGGGATTTTTATTAGGTTTTAGGTCGGGGGTCGGCAACCTGCGGCTCTTTAGAGTCGCCCTAGTGGCTCCCTGGAGATTTTTCAAAAATGTTTGAAAATGGAAAAAGATGGGGAAGAGAAATATATTTTTTGTCTTAATATGGTTTCTGAAGGAGGACAAACAGGACACACACATTCTTAACGTTTTCCAATGCTGTAAAAATGTGTAGAATAAATATTAAATTTCAACATTTCTGCCAACGAAGATTTACGTCATAGCCTGCGACACACGTTTCTATCAATAGGGTGGGATGCCAGGCAGGTTGCTGTTGTAAAAACGAACCGGCGGCTGTGTGATGGGCCATGGATCGCAAAGTGAAAAAGAGAAAAATAACTGAGGAGAACAGAGGATTTAACGTTTCTTGGACAGAATCATTTGCATTCATTGTCAATGTGGAAGGATGGTTGGAACAACCGTCATTTCCGTGCATTAAGCTTGATGAAGTTGACAGCGAATATTTCGATCTCCTGCTACACAACAAAGTCCGATGGCTGTCCAGGGTGAGGTTTTGCGCCACTTCGTCGCTAGGGATATTATTGTGTTTTGTTGCTGAGGTTTGAGGATAGCTGCGTTGGTTGCGTGTAAAAAAAAAAAAAAAAGAGGATGCTGCTTCATTTTTACCATTGTACTGACTTGCTTGGCATTTGCACAGACGTCAAACTTGAACTGTATTAATTTAGTTGTATATAGTTTACCTTTTCAAAAGGCTAACGTTTTATTTTTAGAAATGCAGGCTGCGTTTTGTTGCCCAGATAAGGGGCACGTTATGCATTCCATTTTTGTTAGGTTTTGGCAGCTTAACGATGCATTCGGATGAATGGATGACGGAAAGATGAAATTTCTTTAACCAAGTATGGCATATTTATTGAGGAGCACAACAAAACACGTCTGCATTCAACGGCCGTCAGGCTCAACAGTGACACGGAAGTAAAAGAAAGATAAAAGAATAGTGTTTGAGCGCCTCACAGTGGCACAAGCGTAACGTAAGATGAGTACTTATAAACAATCAACTGAGGACATAATCTCTCAACAATTTTGTTGTTTTTTCGAATCCTCAAAATAAAAACATCAAAATATTGCATTTCTTTAATTTCATCAAAGCAATGACACATAATTCATTGATTTTCTAATGAAGTTAAACTTGAGGCGGCATCGCACAACAGAGTAGTTGTGGTGCGTCATTCATAATGCACTGCAGGAAAAATAAACATTTAATCATGAAGGCTCATTATGTATTTGTAGTTAACTTAATCATTTTGATTGTAGGCTAATATGGCTACTATAGATACATACAGCATGTGTTGCCTTCATTATAAGGCTTTTATAAGGCTTTTAATTTTTTTGCGGCTCCAGACATATTTGTTTTTTGTTTTTTTGGTCCAGTATGGCTCTTTCAACATTTTGGGTTGCCTGTTTTAGGTGAACTAATGAGTTCAAATTTACACAAATTCGCACACACGCACGCAGCCCTGCACATTCGCACCCCCCCACACACACATGCACGTAAACACGCGCACATAAAAAAAAAAAAAAAAAAAAAGAGCGAGAGCAATGATTATAAGATGTTGAATCGGTAAGACTACCGAATGAACAATTCTGAGCTCTCTTAAAAAAAAAATAATAATGTGCCAAAAGTTGTGCTGCAACTGTTTTTTACCCATAACTTTAGTTTGTAATGGAAGGTTTGAGATTGATCTGTAGTTGGAGAACATTTCTGTATCGAGTATGGATTTTTTCAAGTGGTCTGATAACAGACGTTTTTTTAAGACAGGCGATATATGCACAACTAAGAGGGAATGGTTTATGATCCTGGTGATGAGTGGAGAGATGGCAGAAATGTTAGCCTTAAGCACGGATGTGGGGAGAGGGTCCAAACCATATGAATGGATGGCTTCATTTTCTTTATTGTATCCTCAACCTCCTTCTGTGTGACACTGGAGAAGGAGCAAAGAGGCTGGACAATGGCAGATGGTGGGTCAGCAATATGTTGAGGCTGGACAACAACAGTGGAGAGGTGCAAGCGAATGTTGTCAACTTTCTCTCTTCAGTGGCCTCAAAGTGGGTGAGCAAGGGGGGTTTGAGAAAAGGTGGTTACAATTTGAGGTAATATAATAATGATGATGATGATTGTGATAATAATAATAATGCATCAGATAAACAACCTTGAGTGTGAGGACAGTTGACCAGACAACCAAATCAAAGGAACAATCATAAGACAATTTATGAAAACATAGCAAGCTCAATGTATGGCTAACCGCTGAACGATGCATTCGGATGAATGGATGACAGAAAGATTAAATTTCTTTAGCCAAGTATAGCATATTTATTGCCTTTGAATCTGGGCCTCTGGCATTGTATGGAATTAAAATGATGAAATTGTGATGCTCTTTTAGCTGATATTGGCCTAAGCCAGTGCTTCTCAATTATTTTCTGTGCAAACAAAACCCCTACACCACCGAGTGAATGCTCCCTGCGCACACTCTGACAATAATGAGAGCGCCACTGCCCCTTAATGTAGTGGAGGTGCAATTGCACTTTATTCTAGGACAGTAAAGACAATAAAATAAAAAGATAAATAAATAAAAAAGCATGTTCCCCGAGGTCAAACGCGCCCCCCTTGATGGACCCTCGCGCCCCACTGGGGGGGCCCGCCCCACTATTTGAGAAGGGGGGGCCCGCCCCACTATTTGAGAAGCACTGGGCTCAGCTAATGTTGGCGTTGATGACACCAGTTTGCTGTTGCTTGCATGGACACAGGTGGCCCTCTCGGAAACTTTGACCGCTGTCTGTGTCATGAAGAGGACCTGGTCAGGACCTTCCCACCATCTGCACTGCCAATTCTTTCTATGGAAGTCCTTCATCATGTAGTCACCGTGTTGGAGAGTGTACAGCGGGCTCGATGCTGGATTCGGCATTGCAGCTCCCACTTCTGACATCTGACATTAGACAAAGCAGAGGACAGATTAGTATAATATGATAGCATGGCATCTTCATGCATTGTTGTAGACGGCGGAGGTTTGTTCGGTGGTTCCAGACCAACATGAGGTGGGGCGGCGAAGAGCACTTCAAATGGGCTGAGCTTGGAGCGCGTCCGCTTCCTCTTTTGAATGTACATCAACACAATAGGTGGAGCCTTCGTTCAGGGATGCCCATTTCCTCACAGCACTTAGTTTTTTCTTACCCCGGTTTTACACCGGTTGCGTGTGCGGTGCGGCTGCGGTGCGGTGCGTCTTGACTGCGTGCTCCGGACACGTCAATTTTTTGGCCAATCCACACCGGCTCCGCACAGCTGCGGTCCGGCAGCTCCGTCACCGACCACTTCCCGCCGTGTCTCGCGTGACCGTGACATTGTGGCATTCAAAACAACGACAAACACACAGAAAGTCTGTGCTCAACAGAGAAGCAGAAAGAGAGGTGGGCTTTTATTATTTTGTGGCTTTCTACCTCCAATATAAACCTCTCCTCGTCCATGTTCGCTGGTGTCTTAACCGTGAATGAGCACCTCGCACGTTAACTCCAGGCCCGTCTACGCCCACATCATGTTTTGCTAGCATGCTTGCGAAATAGGAGCTGGCGAGTGTTTTATCTTGAAAGGTAACCGGAAATTTATTTTAAAACTGCGTTGGTCTTCCTATCCCGCTCGATGTGTTTTGTGGTAGCTTGCCATTTACCGGAGGCCTACCGCTGCGGCGTCCGGCAAAAATAGAAAATAGGTCTATCCTTGCAGAAGGGCTGCGGCACCCCACAGCTGAGACGCAGTTGACACGCAACGCACACGCAAGTGGTGTAAACTGCACCATTCGAATGAATGTAATCTAATTGCTTGCGTCGCCGGAACGCACCACAACCGCATCGCAACCGCATCCGGTGTAAGCCCGGGGTTAAGCAAGATCTACGAAAATTTTTAGCTGTATGAGGGAGCCCAAGACCTACAAAAAAAAAAAGTCTTAAAACTAGAGCTGCGAGCAGCTACAAAGGGCCCTCGCAACCTGGGCCACGTTGGGGTACTTGCACGTCGGGGTACTGGCACGTTGGGGTACTGTCAAATAGGACAAGGACCATCTAAAATGTTTTTGACAAGCCTTGTGTGTGCAAAGTTTTATCAAAAGGCCAAAATAAAATAAATTCAAAATGGCGGACTTCCTTTTAGGTTTAGCATACGGCTACAGAATACTTTTTGTAGGTCTTAGGCAAATAGGTATGCCTCCCAGTTTTCACAAATCTAGGTCAAGTCATCTTTAGTTATAGAGCGCTTGAATCATACAATCGGAAATGCTCCATAAAAATGTCTAGATGTCACGATTTATTGCAAATTGCACAATAAATCTCTAAGAATTCATGTTCATTACAAGTCTGATGTGTGTGCAATGTTTCATGAGTTTTCACACATATATAGACAAAAAAAACAAAAACAGCAGCACTTTACTTGACAAACAATGCATCGCTATGGCAACAGCGTGCGACAAAATAAAAAACTTTCGATGACTTAGCATCTTAAACATCTTAAGATGAAACACACCAAGTTTGAAGACGGTCGGATGAATTTTGTAGGAGGAGTTCGTTAAAATATGACCCTAAAAAAGGCCACAAAAAATGGCTACAAATCCCATCGCAAATCAAAATGGCGGACTTCCTGTTTGGTTTTGCACATGATTCCAAGAGACCTTTTTGTACATCGTGGGCTATTATGTATCCCTCCAAATTATCATAGCGCTAGGTGAAACGTACAACCGGGAATGCTTCGTTAAAGAGGAGTTTTTTTTAGCTCAAAATATGATGGCCCCTGGGGGACTTCCTGTTGGGTTTAGCACATGGCACCAAGAGACTTTTTTGTACATCGTGGGCTGTTACATATGTCTCCAAATTTCCATAGCTCTAGCTGTTTCGTACAACTGGGAATGCTTCATTAAGAAGGATTTTTTCCTTTGCAAACAAGTGCATGCCACGGCAACAGCGTGCGAAGAAATAAAAAGCTTTCAATAACTTTTCACCTTCAACATCTTAAGATGAATCACACCAAGTTTGAAGATGATCAGATAAACTCTGTAGGAGGAGTTCGTTAAAATAAGACCCATATGAAAAGGCCCAAAAAATGGCAACACGTTCCAAAGTAAATCAAAATGGCGGACTTCCTGTTCGGTTTAGCATATGGTTCAAAAAGAGTTTTTTGTACCTTGAGGGCTGTTACATATGTCTTCAAATTTTGGTAACTCTAGGTGAAATGTCCAACTTGGAATGCTTCATTAAGTAAGAATTTTGAAACACAAAATTAGATGCCTCGCCTCTGGCGGAATTCCTGTTAGGTTTAGCATATGGCACCAACAGACTTTTTTTGTAGATCCTAGTCTGTTACATATGTGTACCAATTTTCGTAGCTCTAGATTAAACTTACAACCGCCAATGCTTCGTTAAGTAAGAATTTTGAAACTCTAAATTTGATGCCCCGCCGCCGTCATATAGTATGTCAAAAACTTTAGATTTTTTACCATGGTGTTGTCCCAGGTGTTGAGATGGTACATCCCAAGTTTGAAGTCAATCGGATTAACCGTTTAGGAGAAGCGGGAAAAAATATGACCCCTGTAAATGTGCAGAAATGGGCCAAAATTGGACATTTAAATACTCATACCTCACTTCCTGTCTATTTTAGGGTACACATATCAAAGAGGTTTTTGTTCATCTGGATATGCTACAGGTGCCACACAATTTTCATAGCCGTAGGACAATCGTAGCGGGACAGGGATCCGTTTAAGCTATGTAGGTGGCGCTACAGAGCCATTTTTCTGTTATCATGTATGGCGACTTTAAAATATCAAATTTTTCGCCAGGCCCGATCTGCGTGTAAAGTTTGATGAGTTTTCGTTCACGTTTAGTGTCTCAAAAATGTGATTGTTTGCGGAAAAGAATAATAACAAATAAAAAGAAGAACTAGAGCTGCGAGCAGCTATAAAGGGCACTCGCAGCCCGGGCCACGTTGGGGTCCTTGCACGTTGGGGTACTTGCACGTTGGGGTACTGGCACATTGGGGTACTGGCATATTGGAAGCAAAATTTCTTTGAAAATGGCATAATAAACGTTTACATGTAGAATATTTTTTTGCCAGTGTGTGTATCAAGCTCAACGGGTTTTGGTGATTGTTAAGACCTGCAAAAATCAGCGTCCTTTTTTATTTTTAGGCAATGAGTTGCCCTGATTCGTATTTTTTTGTAAAAGTGTATATACACATCATCGCTCGTTGTACTCATTGCACAATGTTACTTTTATTGTCCAAAGGGGCAATCAAAAATGAATAAAACAAAATGGAAACGTACATACGTTTGGATCGGTGTGAAGCCAGTGAACAATTTGAGTGGTGGAAACTAAAAGAATATTCATAAATGACTTAGTTATCACACTTAGAATGAGTGTACATTTTTTGTACAAGATGCCGTATGTGGGGTATTTATTTATTTTTTTTATATAAGCCTCAAGGGCTAGGTGGCGCTGTATTTATAACTGAATGTTGTCATAGAGATACCTTCAGGCCTTGATTATAAGCATACATGTCAAGTGTGGGATTTTTTTTGGAGCATGTACCGTGGAGTTATTAAGCATATCCTTCATGCACGATATTGCTTTTAATGTCCATAGAGGCTATCAAAAATAAATAAAAATATATATATGTTTGGATAAGTCTGATGCCAGTGAACATTTTGAGTGGTGGAAACTAAAAGAATATTCATAAATGACTTCGTTATCACACTTAGAATGAGTTTACATTTTTTGTACAAAATACCGTATGTGGGGTATTTTTTTTTCATGCCTCAAGGGCTAGGTGGCGCTGCATATATAACTGAATGTTGTCATAGAGATAACTTCAGGCCTTGACGATAAACATACATGTCAAGTTTGGGATTTTTTGGAGCATGTACCGGGGAGTTATCAAGCATATCCTTTTTCATTGTGAAACACAAATTTTGATGCCCCGCCCTCATCATATAGTATTTCGAAAAGTCAAAATTTTTCCCCCTGTCGTTGGCTCAGGTCTTGACATGGTCCAGGCGAAGTCTTAACTCAGTCGGATGAAACGTGTAGGAGAAGTGGGCAAAAGTCTGCCCCCTGTGAATGTGCAAAAATCGTCAAAAATGGGACATTCAAAAATTCGTAGCTCACTTCCTGTTCATTTTAGCATATGGGTCCAAGAGACTTTTTTGTAGGTCTTGGGCTCCCTCATACACCTAAAAATATTCGTCGTTCTTGCTTAAACGTACAACCGGGGCTGCTTCGTTAAAAACTTCTAGGGGGCGCTATTGAGTCATTTTTGTAAAAATAGCACATTCCACAATAAAATATTGCTCATTTTACCAGGCCAGATGTGTGTGCCAAGTTTCATGAGTTTCTGTGCATGTTTAGACCCTCAAAACTGGCGTTGTTTTCTTGGCGAACAGCGCTTAGCCACACCCACAGCAATTCGCGAAAACTCATAAACTTCGTGTTGTGACATCATGAAGGCCGAAACCCTCATCTGAGCAAATATGAGGTAGGTCCAGTTAACGTGTTTGGAGAAAAATGTAGAAGAAAATTCGTAAGAAAAAAAATTGCCACTAGGTGGCGCTATCAGTTAGATGAAATATAAGTCAGTAGATGTCTTGAGGGCTGGACTTTCATCAAATGTGTGAAATTTTGAGAAGATAGGATCATCTCGGTCAAGTTAATGCAGCTTTTATTTTCACGAAAAATCTTCAGACTTTGCGTCACCGTAGCGGCCACGCCCTTTGGTGAAAAGTTACAATATTCGGTGTGGGGCATGATCAACATCTTAAGGCTTTTCTGACCAATTTTCAAATGGATCCCTTCAACAAGCTCAGCACAGTAGCTAAAAACGTAAAGTATGACATTTATTGTACCCACTAGGTGGCGCTATATGTATAACTGAATTTTATCATATAGATGTTTTCAGGCCGTGACTATTACGTTGCCTGAGAAGTTTGAGATTTTTTGGAGCTTGAACATGGGAGTTATTAAGCATTTGCTCTTTCTGGACAAATGAAATTTTAAAGGCAATATTTGATGCCCCGCCCCCGTCATATAGTATTTCAAAAAGGCAAGAAGTTTTGCCCAGTTGTGCTCTCAGGTCTTGAGATGATAAATGCCAAGTTTGAAGTCAATTGGATGAAAAATGTTTGCAAAGGGGGAAAAAGCATGACCACAGTGAATGTGCCAAAATAGGCCAAAATTGGACATTAAAAAATTCATAGCTCACTTCCTGTACATTTTAGCTACATGGTCCCAATAGACTTTTTTGTGCGTCTCGGGGTGCTACACGTGCCTGCCAATTTTTGTTGCTCTAGCTCAAACGTGCCGGGCTTGGTTTTTATTTTTCTATGCTAGGGGGCGCTATCGAGTCGCATTGTTATGACGACTTAATAATATCAAATTTTTCGCCGGGCCTGAGGAGTGTGCAAAGTTCGGTGAGTTTTCGTGAATGTTTAGGTACCCAAAATCGCGATCGTTTGCGGAGAATAAAGAAGAAGAATAATAACTAGAGCTGCGAGCAGCTATAAAGGGCCCTCGCAGCCCGGGCCACGTTGGAGTCCTTGCACGTTGGGGTACTTGCACGTTAGGGTACTGGCACGTTGGGGTACTGGCATATTGGAAGCAAAATTTCTTTGAAAATGGCATAATAAACGTTTACATGTAGAATATTTTTTTTGCCAGTGTGTGTCAAGCTCAACGGGTTTTGGTGATTGTTAAGACCTGCAAAAATCAGCGTCCTTTTTTATTTTTAGGCAATGAGTTGCCCTGATTGGTATTTTTTGTAAAAGTGTATATATACATCATCGCTCGTTGTACTCATTGCACAATGTTACTTTTATTGTCCAAAGGGGCAATCAAAAATGAATAAAACAAAATGGAAACGTACATACGTTTGGATCGGTGTGAAGCCAGTGAACAATTTGAGTGGTGGAAACTAAAAGAATATTCAGAAATGACTTAGTCATCACACTTAGAATGAGTTTACATTTTTTTGTACAAAATACCGTATGTGGTTTTTTTTTTTATATAAGCCTCAAGGGCTAGGTGGCGCTGTATTTATAACTGAATGTTGTCATCGAGATACCTTCAGGCCTTGATTATAAGCATACATGTCAAGTGTGGGATTTTTGGAGCATGTACCGTGGAGTTATTAAGCATATCCTTCATTCACGATATTGCTTTTAATGTCCACAGAGGCTATCAAAAATAAATAAAAATATATATATGTTTGGATAAGTCTGATGCCAGTGAACATTTTGAGTGGTGGAAACTAAAAGAATATTCATAAATGACTTAGTTATCACACTTAGAACGAGTTTACATTTTTTGTACAAAATACCGTATGTGGGGTATTTTTTTTTTATGCCTCAAGGGCTAGGTGGCGCTGCATATATAACTGAATGTTGTCATAGAGATAGCTTCAGGCCTTGACGATAAACATACATGTCAAGTTTGGGATTTTTTGGAGCATGTACCGGGGAGTTATTAAGCATATCATTTTCAGTGCGAAACACAAATTTTGATGCCCCGCCTTCATCATATAGTATTTCGAAAGGTCAAGATTTTTCCCCCTGTCGTTGGCTCAGGTCTTGACATGGTCCAGGTCAAGTCTTAACTCAGTCAGATGAAACGTGTAGGAGAAGTGGGCAAAAGTCTGCCCCCTGTGAATGTGCAAAAATAGTCAAAAATGGGACATTCAAAAATTCGTAGCTAACTTCCTGTTCATTTTAGCATATGGGTCCAAGAGACTTTTTTGTAGGTCTTGGGCTCCCTCATACACCTAAAAATATTCGTCGTTTTTGCTTAAACGTACAACCGGGGCTGCTTCGTTAAAAACTTCTAGGGGGCGCTATTGAGTCATTTTTGTAAAAATAGCACAATCAACAATAAAATATTGCTCATTTTACCAGGCCAGATGTGTGTGCCGAGTTTCATGAGTTTCTGTGCATGTTTAGACCCTCAAAACTGGCGTTGTTTTCTTGGCGAACAGCGCTTAGCCACACCCACAGCAATTTGGGAAAACTCACAAACTTCGTGTTGTGACATCATGAAGGCCGAAACCCTCATCTGAGCAAATATGAGGTAGGTCCAGTTAACGTGTTTGGAGAAAAACGTAGAAGAAAATTCGTAAGAAAAAAAATTGCCACTAGGTGGCGCTATCAGTTAGATGAAATATAAGTCAGTAGATGTCTTTAGGGATGGACTCTCATCAAATGTGTGAAATTCTGAGAAGATAGGATCATCTCGGTCAAGTTAATGCAGCTTTTATTTTCACGAAAAATCTTCAGACTTTGCGTCACCGTAGCGGCCACGCCCTTTGGCGAAAAGTTACAATATTCGGTGTGGGGCATGATCAACATCTTAAGGCTTTTCTGACCAATTTTCAAATGGATCCCTTCAACAAGCTCAGCACAGTAGCTAAAAACGTAAAGTATGACATTTATTGTAACCACTAGGTGGCGCTATATGTATAACTGAATTTTATCATATAGATGTTTTCAGGCTGTGACTATTACGTTGCCTGAGAAGTTTGAGATTTTTTGGAGCTTGAACATGGAAGTTATTAAGCATTTGCTCTTTCTGGACAAATGAAATTTTAAAGGCAATATTTGATGCCCCGCCCCCGTCATATAGTATTTCAAAAAGGCAAGATGTTTTGCCCAGTTTTTCTCTCAGGTCTTGAGATGATAAATGCCAAGTTTGAAGTTAATTGGATGAAAAATGTTTGCAAAGGGGAAAAAAGCATGACCACAGTGAATGTGCCAAAATAGGCCAAAATTGGACATAAAAAAATTCATAGCTCACTTCCTGTACATTTTAGCTACATGGTCCCAATAGACTTTTTTGTGCGTCTCGGGGTGCTACACGTGCCTGCCAATTTTTGTTGCTCTAGCTCAAACGTGCCGGGCTTGGTTTTTATTTTTCTACGCTAGGAGGCGCTATCGAGTCGCATTGTTATGACGACTTAATAATATCAAATTTTTCGCCGGGCCTGAGGAGTGTGCAAAGTTCGGTGAGTTTTCGTGAATGTTTAGGTACCCAAAATCGCGATCGTTTGCGGAGAATAAAGAAGAAGAAGAAGAAGAACTAGAGCTGCGAGCAGCTATAAAGGGCCCTCGCAGCCCGGGCCACGTTGGGGTCCTTGCACGTTGTGGTACTTGCATGTTAGGGTACTGGCACATTGGGGTACTGGCATATTGGAAGCAAAATTTCTTTGAAAAAGGCATAATAAACGTTTACATGTAGAATATTTTTTTGCCAGTGTGTGTGTCAAGCTTAACGGGTTTTGGTGATTGTTAAGACCTGCAAAAATCAGCGTCCTTTTTTATTTTTAGGCAATGAGTTGCCCTGATTGGTATTTTTTTGTAAAAGTGTATATACACATCATCGCTCGTTGTACTCATTGCACAATGTTACTTTTATTGTCGAAAGGGGCAATCAAAAATGAATAAAACAAAATGGAAACGTACATACGTTTGGATCGGTGTCAAGCCAGTGAACAATTTGAGTGGTGGAAACTAAAAGAATATTCATAAATGACTTAGTTATCACACTTAGAATGAGTGTACATTTTTTGTACAAAATACCGTATGTGGGGTATTTTTTTTTTTTTTTATATAAGCCTCAAGGGCTAGGTGGCGCTGTATTTATAACTGAATGTTGTCATAGAGATACCTTCAGGCCTTGATTATAAGCATACATGTCAAGTGTGGGATTTTTTTTGGAGCATGTACCGTGGAGTTATTAAGCATATCCTTCATTCACGATATTGCTTTTAATGTCCATAGAGGCTATCAAAAATAAATAAAAATATATATATGTTTGGATAAGTCTGATGCCAGTGAACATTTTGAGTGGTGGAAACTAAAAGAATATTCAGAAATGACTTCGTTATCACACTTAGAATGAGTGTACATTTTTTGTACAAAATACCGTATGTGGGGTATTTTTTTTTTATTCCTCAAGGGCTAGGTGGCGCTGCATATATAACTGAATGTTGTCACAGAGATAACTTCAGGCCTTGACGATAAACATACATGTCAAGTTTGGGATTTTTTGGAGCATGTACCGGGGAGTTATCAAGCATATCCTTTTTCATTGCGAAACACAAAATTTGATGCCCCGCCCTCATCATATAGTATTTCGAAAAGTCAAAATTTTTCCCCCTGTCGTTGGCTCAGGTCTTGACATGGTCCAGGCCAAGTCTTAACTCAGTCGGATGAAACGTGTAGGAGAAGTGGGCAAAAGTCTGCCCCCTGTGAATGTGCAAAAATCGTAAAAAATGGGACATTCAAAAATTCATAGCTCACTTCCTGTTCATTTTAGCATATGGGTCCAAGAGACTTTTTTGTAGGACTTGGGCTCCCTCATACACCTAAAAATATTCGTCGTTCTTGCTTAAACGTACAACCGGGGCTGCTTTGTTAAAAACTTCTAGGGGGCGCTATTGAGTCATTTTTGTAAAAAATAGCACAATCAACAATAAAATATGGCTCATTTTACCAGGCCAGATGTGTGTGCCAAGTTTCATGAGTTTCTGTGCATGTTTAGACCCTCAAAACTGGCGTTGTTTTCTTGGCGAACAGCGCTTAGCCACACCCACAGCAATTCGCGAAAACTCACAAACTTCGTGTTGTGACATCATGAAGGCCGAAACCCTCATCTGAGCAAATATGAGGTAGGTCCAGTTAACGTGTTTGGAGAAAAACGTAGAAGAAAATTCGTAAGAAAAAAAATTGCCACTAGGTGGCGCTATCAGTTAGATGAAATATAAGTCAGTAGATGTCTTTAGGGCTGGACTCTCATCAAATGTGTGAAATTTTGAGAAGATAGGATCATCTCGGTCAAGTTAATGCAGCTTTTATTTTCACGAAAAATCTTCAGACTTTGCGTCACCGTAGCGGCCACGCCCTTTGGCGAAAAGTTACAATATTCGGTGTGGGGCATGATCAACATCTTAAGGCTTTTCTGACCAATTTTCAAATGGATCCCTTCAACAAGCTCAGCACAGTAGCTAAAAACGTAAAGTATGACATTTATTGTAACCACTAGGTGGCGCTATATGTATAACTGAATTTTATCATATAGATGTTTTCAGGCTGTGACTATTACGTTGCCTGAGAAGTTTGAGATTTTTTGGAGCTTGAACATGGGAGTTATTAAGCATTTGCTCTTTCTTGACAAATGAAATTTTAAAGGCAATATTTGATGCCCCGCCCCCGTCATATAGTATTTAAAAAAGGCAAGATGTTTTGCCCAGTTGTTCTCTCAGGTCTTGAGATGATAAATGCCAAGTTTGAAGTCAATTGGATGAAAAATGTTTGCAAAGGGGGAAAAAGCATGACCACAGTGAATGTGCCAAAATAGGCCAAAATTGGACATAAAAAAATTCATAGCTCACTTCCTGTACATTTTAGCTACATGGTCCCAAGAGACTTTTTTGTGCGTCTCGGGGTACTACACGTGCCTGCCAATTTTTGTTGCTCTAGCTCAAACGTGCCGGGCTTGGTTTTTATTTTTCTACGCTAGGGGGCGCTATCGAGTCGCATTGTTATGACGACTTAATAATATCAAATTTTTCGCCGGACCTGAGGAGTGTGCAAAGTTCGGTGAGTTTTCGTGAATATTTAGGTACCCAAAATCGCGATCGTTTGCGGAGAATAAAGAAGAAGAATAATAACTAGAGCTGCGAGCAGCTATAAAGGGCCCTCGCAGCCCGGGCCACGTTGGAGTCCTTGCACGTTGGGGTACTTGCACGTTAGGGTACTGGCACGTTGGGGTACTGGCATATTGGAAGCAAAATTTCTTTGAAAATGGCATAATAAACGTTTACATGTAGAATATTTTTTTTGCCAGTGTGTGTCAAGCTCAACGGGTTTTGGTGATTGTTAAGACCTGCAAAAATCAGCGTCCTTTTTTATTTTTAGGCAATGAGTTGCCCTGATTGGTATTTTTTGTAAAAGTGTATATATACATCATCGCTCGTTGTACTCATTGCACAATGTTACTTTTATTGTCCAAAGGGGCAATCAAAAATGAATAAAACAAAATGGAAACGTACATACGTTTGGATCGGTGTGAAGCCAGTGAACAATTTGAGTGGTGAAAACTAAAAGAATATTCAGAAATGACTTAGTCATCACACTTAGAATGAGTTTACATTTTTTTGTACAAAATACCGTATGTGGTTTTTTTTTTTATATAAGCCTCAAGGGCTAGGTGGCGCTGTATTTATAACTGAATGTTGTCATAGAGATACCTTCAGGCCTTGATTATAAGCATACATGTCAAGTGTGGGATTTTTTTTGGAGCATGTACCGTGGAGTTATTAAGCATATCCTTTTTCAGTGCGAAACACAAATTTTGATGCCCCGCCCTCATCATATAGTATTTCCAAAAGTCAAGATTTTTCCGTCTGTTGTTGGCTCAGGTCTTGGCATGGTCCAGGTCAAGTCATAAGTCAGTCGGATTAAACGTGTAGGAGAAGTGGGCAAAAGTATGCCCTCTGAAAATGTGCAAAAATCGTAAAAAATGGGACATTCAAAAATTCGTAGGTCACTTCCTGTTCATTTTAGCATATGGGTCCAAGAGACTTTTTTGTAGGTCTTTGGCTCCCTCATACACGTACAAATTTTCGTAGATCTTGCTTAAACGTACAATCGGGGCTGCTTCGTTAAAAATTTCTAGGGGGCGCTATTGAGTCATTTTTGTAAAAATAGCACAATCAACAATAAAATATTGCTCATTTTACCAGGCCAGATGTGTGTGCCAAGTTTCATGAGTTTCTGTGCATGTTTAGACCCTCAAAACTGGCTTTGTTTTCTTGGCGAACAGCGCTTAGCCACACCCACAGCAATTCACGAAAACTCACAAACTTCGTGTTGTGACATCATGAAGGCCGAAACCCTCATCTGAGCAAATATGAGGTAGGTCCAGTTAACGTGTTTGGAGAAAAACGTAGAAGAAAATTCGTAAGAAAAAAAATTGCCACTAGGTGGCGCTATCAGTTAGATGAAATATAAGTCAGTAGATGTCTTTAGGGCTGGACTCTCATCAAATGTGTGAAATTTTGAGAAGATAGGATCATCTCGGTCAAGTTAATGCAGCTTTTATTTTCACGAAAAATCTTCAGACTTTGCGTCACCGTAGCGGCCACGCCCTTTGACGAAAAGTTACAATATTCGGTGTGGGGCATGATCAACATCTTAAGGCTTTTCTGACCAATTTTCAAATGGATCCCTTCAACAAGCTCAGCACAGTAGCTAAAAACGTAAAGTATGACATTTATTGTAACCACTAGGTGGCGCTATATGTATAACTGAATTTTATCATATAGATGTTTTCAGGCCGTGACTATTACGTTGCCTGAGAAGTTTGAGATTTTTTGGAGCTTGAACATGGGAGTTATTAAGCATTTGTTCTTTCTGGACAAATGAAATTTTAAAGGCAATATTTGATGCCCCGCCCCCGTCATATAGTATTTCAAAAAGGCAAGATGTTTTGCCCAGTTGTTCTCTCAGGTCTTGAGATGATAAATGCCAAGTTTGAAGTCAATTGGATGAAAAATGTTTGCAAAGGGGGAAAAAGCATGACCACAGTGAATGTGCCAAAATAGGCCAAAATTGGACATTAAAAAATTCATAGCTCACTTCCTGTACATTTTAGCTACATGGTCCCAATAGACTTTTTTTGTGCGTCTCGGGGTGCTACACGTGCCTGCCAATTTTTGTTGCTCTAGCTCAAACGTGCCGGGCTTGGTTTTTATTTTTCTACGCTAGGGGGTGCTATCGAGTCGCATTGTTATGACGACTTAATAATATCAAATTTTTCGCCGGGCCTGAGGAGTGTGCAAAGTTCGGTGAGTTTTCGTGAATGTTTAGGTACCCAAAATCGCGATCGTTTGCGGAGAATAAAGAATAATAATAATAATAATAATAATAATAATAATAATAATAATAATTTTTACAAAAACAATAGGGACCTCGCAGCGGTCGCTGCTCGGGCCCTAATAATAATTTTTACAAAAACAATAGGGACCTCGCAGCGGTCGCTGCTCGGGCCCTAATAATAACTAGAGCTGCGAGCAGCTATAAAGGGCCCTCGCAGCCCGGGCCACGTTGGGGTCCTTGCACGTTGGGGTACTGGCATATTGGAAGCAAAATTTCTTTGAAAATGGCATAATAAACGTTTACATGTAGAATATTTTTTTTTGCCAGTGTGTGTCAAGCTCAACGGGTTTTGGTGGTTGTTAAGACCTGCAAAAATCAGCGTCCTTTTTTATTTTTAGGCAATGAGTTGCCCTGATTGGTATTTTTTGTAAAAGTGTATATACACATCATCGCTCGTTGTACTCATTGCACAATGTTACTTTTATTGTCCAAAGGGGCAATCAAAAATGAATAAAACAAAATGGAAAAGTACATACGTTTGGATCGGTGTGAAGCCAGTGAACAATTTGAGTGGTGGAAACTAAAAGAATATTCATAAATGACTTAGTTATCACACTTAGAATGAGTGTACATTTTTTGTACAAAACACCGTATGTGTTTTTTTTTATATATATATATATATATATATAAATGGGGCGGCACGGTAGTCGAGTGGTTAGCACGTCCGCTTCCCAGTTCTGAGGTCTCCGGTTCGAGTCCAGGCTCGGACCTTCCTGGGTGGAGTTTGCATGTTCTCCCCGTGCCCGCGTGGGTCTTCTCCGGGTACTCCGGTCTCCTCCCACATTCCAAAGACATGCATGGCAGGTTAATTGGGCGCTCCGAATTGTCCCTAGGTGTGCGTGCGTGTGAGTGTGGATGGTTGTTCGTCTCTGTGTGCCCTGCGATTGGTTGGCAACCAGTCCAGGGTGTCCCCCGCCTACTGCCCAGAGCCAGCTGAGATAGGCGCCAGCAGCCCCCGCGACCCTTGTGAGGAATAAGCGGTCAAGAAAATGGATGGATGGATATATATATAAATGCCTCAAGGGCTAGGTGGCGCTGTATTTATAACTGAATGTTGTCATAGAGATACCTTCAGGCCTTGATTATAAGCATACGTGTCAAGTGTGGGATTTTTTTTGGAGCATGTACCGTGGAGTTATTAAGCATATCCTTCATTCACGATATTGCTTTTAATGTCCATAAAGGCTATCAAAAATAAATAAAAATATATATATGTTTGGATAAGTCTGATGCCAGTGAACATTTTGAGTGGTGGAAACTAAAAGAATATTCATAAATGACTTAGTTATCACACTTAGAATGAGTTTACATTTTTTGTACAAAATACCGTATGTGGGGTATTTTTTTTTTATGCCTCAAGGGCTAGGTGGCGCTGCATATATAACTGAATGTTGTCATAGAGATAACTTCAGGCCTTGACGATAAACATACATGTCAAGTTTGGGATTTTTTGGAGCAGGTACCGGGGAGTTATCAAGCATATCCTTTTTCATTGCGAAACACAAATTTTGATGCCCCGCCCTCATCATATAGTATTTTGAAAAGTCAAAATTTTTCCCCCTGTCGTTGGCTCAGGTCTTGACATGGTCCAGGCCAAGTCTTAACTCAGTCGGATGAAACGTGTAGGAGAAGTGGGCAAAAGTCTGCCCCCTGTGAATGTGCAAAAATCGTCAAAAATGGGACATTCAAAAATTCGTAGCTCACTTCCTGTTCATTTTAGCATATGGGTACAAGAGACTTTTTTGTAGGTCTTGGGCTCCCTCATACACCTAAAAATATTCGTCGTTCTTGCTTAAACGTACAACTGGGGCTGTTTCGTTAAAGATTTCTAGGGGGCGCTATTGAGTCATTTTTGTAAAAATAGCACAATCGCCGATAAAAAATTGCTCATTTTGCCAGGCCAGCTGTGTGTGCCAAGTTTCGTGTGTTTCTGTGCCAGTTTAGGCCCTCAAAATTGGCGTTGTTTTCTTGGCGAACAGCGCTTAGCCACGCCCACAGCGACTCGCGAAAACTCACAAACTTCGTGTTGTGACAGCATGAAGGCCGACACCCTCATCTGAGCAAATATGAGGTAGGTCCAGTTAACATGGTTGGAGAAAAACATTGAAGAAAAATCGTAAGAAAAAAAATTGCCAGTAGGTGGCGCTATCAGTAAGATGAAATATAAGTTTGTAGATGTCTTTAGGGCTGGACTCTCATCAATTGTGTAAAATTTTGAGAAGATAGCATCATCTCGGTCAAGTTAATGCAGCTTTTGTTGTCACGAGAAATCTTCAGACTTTGCGGCACCGTAGCGGCCACGCCCTTTGGCGAAAAGTTACAATATTCGGTGTGGGGCATGATCAACATCTTAAGGCTTTTCTGACCAATTTTCAACTGGATCCCTTCAACGAGCTCAGCACAGTAGCTAAAAACGTAAAGTATGACAATTATTGTTACCACTAGGTGGCGCTACATGGATAACTGAATTTTATCATATAGATGTTTTCAGGCCGTGACTATTACGTTGCCTGAGAAGTTTGAGATTTTTTGGAGCTTGAACATGGGAGTTATTAAGCATTTGCTCTTTCTGGACAAATGAAATTTTAAAGGCAATATTTGATGCCCCGCCCCCGTCATATAGTATTTCAAAAAGGCAAGAAGTTTTGCCCAGTTGTGCTCTCAGGTCTTGAGATGATAAATGCCAAGTTTGAAGTCAATTGGATGAAAAATGTTTGCAAAGGGGGAAAAAGCATGACCACAGTGAATGTGCCAAAATAGGCCAAAATTGGACATTAAAAAATTCATAGCTCACTTCCTGTACATTTTAGCTACATGGTCCCAATAGACTTTTTTTGTGCGTCTCGGGGTGCTACACGTGCCTGCCAATTTTTGTTGCTCTAGCTCAAACGTGCCGGGCTTGGTTTTTATTTTTCTATGCTAGGGGGCGCTATCGAGTCGCATTGTTATGACGACTTAATAATATCAAATTTTTCGCCGGGCCTGAGGAGTGTGCAAAGTTCGGTGAGTTTTCGTGAATGTTTAGGTACCCAAAATCGCGATCGTTTGCGGAGAATAAAGAATAATAATAATAACTAGAGCTGCGAGCAGCTATAAAGGGCCCTCGCAGCCCGGGCCACGTTGGAGTCCTTGCACGTTGGGGTACTTGCACGTTAGGGTACTGGCACGTTGGGGTACTGGCATATTGGAAGCAAAATTTCTTTGAAAATGGCATAATAAACGTTTACATGTAGAATATTTTTGTTGCCAGTGTGTGTCAAGCTCAACGGGTTTTGGTGATTGTTAAGACCTGCAAAAATCAGCGTCCTTTTTTATTTTTAGGCAATGAGTTGCCCTGATTGGTATTTTTTGTAAAAGTGTATATATACATCATCGCTCGTTGTACTCATTGCACAATGTTACTTTTATTGTCCAAAGGGGCAATCAAAAATGAATAAAACAAAATGGAAACTTACATACGTTTGGATCGGTGTGAAGCCAGTGAACAATTTGAGTGGTGGAAACTAAAAGAATATTCAGAAATGACTTAGTCATCACACTTAGAATGAGTTTACATTTTTTTGTACAAAATACCGTATGTGGTTTTTTTTTTTATATAAGCCTCAAGGGCTAGGTGGCGCTGTATTTATAACTGAATGTTGTCATAGAGATACCTTCAGGCCTTGATTATAAGCATACATGTCAAGTGTGGGATTTTTTTTGGAGCATGTACCGTGGAGTTATTAAGCATATCCTTCATTCACGATATTGCTTTTAATGTCCATAGAGGCTATCAAAAATAAATAAAAATATATATATGTTTGGATAAGTCTGATGCCAGTGAACATTTTGAGTGGTGGAAACTAAAAGAATATTCATAAATGACTTAGTTATCACACTTAGAATGAGTTTACATTTTTTGTACAAAATACCGTATGTGTGGTATTTTTTTTTCATGCCTCAAGGGCTAGGTGGCGCTGCATATATAACTGAATGTTGTCATAGAGATAACTTCAGGCCTTGACGATAAACATACATGTCAAGTTTGGGATTTTTTGGAGCATGTACCGGGGAGTTATCAAGCATATCATTTTTCATTGCGAAACACACATTTTGATGCCCCGCCCTCATCATATAGTATTTCGAAAAGTCAAAATTTTTCCCCCTGTCGTTGGCTCAGGTCTTGACATGGTCCAGGCCAAGTCTTAACTCAGTCGGATGAAACGTATAGGAGAAGTGGGCAAAAGTCTGCCCCCTGTGAATGTGTAAAAATCATCAAAAATGGGACATTCAAAAATTCGTAGCTCACTTCCTGTTCATTTTAGCATATGGGTACAAGAGACTTTTTTGTAGGTCTTGGGCTCCCTCATACACCTAAAAATATTCGTCGTTCTTGCTTAAACGTACAACCGGGGCTGCTTCATTAAAAATTTCGAGGGGGCGCTATTGAGTCATTTTTTTAAAAATAGCACAATCAACAATAAAATATTGCTCATTTTACCAGGCCAGATGTGTGTGCCAAGTTTCAGGAGTTTCTGTGCATGTTTAGACCCTCAAAACTGGCGTTGTTTTCTTGGCGAACAGCGCTTAGCCACGCCCACAGCAATTCGCGAAAACTCACAAACTTCGTGTTGTGACATCATGAAGGCCGAAACCCTCATCTGAGCAAATATGAGGTAGGTCCAGTTAACGTGTTTGGAGAAAAACGTAGAAGAAAATTCGTAAGAAAAAAAATTGCCACTAGGTGGCGCTATCAGTTAGATGAAATGTAAGTTAGTAGATGTCTTTAGAGCTGGACTCTCATCAAATGTGTGAAATTTTGAGAAGATAGGATCATCTCGGTCAAGTTAATGCAGCTTTTATTGTCACGAAAAATCTTCAGACTTTGCGTCACCGTAGCGGCCACGCCCTTTGGCGAAAAGTTACAATATTCGGTGTGGGGCATCATCAACATCTTAAGGCTTTTCTGACCAATTTTCAACTGGATCCCTTCAACGAGCTCAGCACAGTAGCTAAAAACGTAAAGTACGACATTTATTGTAACCACTAGGTGGCGCTATATGTAGAACTGAATTTTGTCATATAGATGTTTTCAGGCCGTGACTATTACGTTGCCTGAGAAGTTTGAGATTTTTTGGAGCTTGTACATGGGAGTTATTCAGCATTTGCTCTTTCTGGACAAATGAAATTTTAAAGGCAATATTTGATGCCCCGCCCCCGTCATATAGTATTTCGAAAAGGCAAGACTTTTTGCCCAGCTGTTCTCTTAGGTCTTGAGATGATAAATGCCAAGTTTGAAGTCAATGGGATGAAAAATGTTTGCATAGGGGGAAAAAGCATGACCACAGTGAATGTGCCAAAATAGGCCAAAATTGGACATTAAAAAATTCATAGCTCACTTCCTGTACATTTTAGCTACATGGTCCCAATAGACTTTTTTGTGCGTCTCGGTGTGCTACACGTGCCTACCAATTTTCGTTGCTCTAGCTCAAACGTGCCGGGCTTGGTTTTTATTTTTCTATGCTAGGGGGCGCTATAGAGTCGCGTTGTTATAACGACTTCATAATATCAAATTTTTCGCCGGACCTGAGGAGTGTGCAAAGTTCGGTGAGTTTTCGTGAATATTTAGGTACCCAAAATCGCGATTGTTTGCGGAGAATAAAGAAGAAGAAGAAGAATAATAACTAGAGCTGCGAGCAGCTATAAAGGGCCCTCGCAGCCCGGGCCACGTTGGAGTCCTTGCACGTTGGGGTACTTGCACGTTAGGGTACTGGCACGTTGGGGTACTGGCATATTGGAAGCAAAATTTCTTTGAAAATGGCATTATAAACGTTTACATGTAGAATATTTTTTTTGCCAGTGTGTGTCAAGCTCAACGGGTTTTGGTGATTGTTAAGACCTGCAAAAATCAGCGTCCTTTTTTATTTTTAGGCAATGAGTTGCCCTGATTGGTATTTTTTGTAAAAGTGTATATATACATCATCGCTCGTTGTACTCATTGTACAATGTTACTTTTATTGTCCAAAGGGGCAATCAAAAATGAATAAAACAAAATGGAAACGTACATACGTTTGGATCGGTGTGAAGCCAGTGAACAATTTGAGTGGTGGAAACTAAAAGAATATTCAGAAATGACTTAGTCATCACACTTAGAATGAGTTTACATTTTTTTGTACAAAATACCGTATGTGTTTTTTTTTTATATATAAGCCTCAAGGGCTAGGTGGCGCTGTATTTATAACTGAATGTTGTCATCGAGATACCTTCAGGCCTTGATTATAAGCATACATGTCAAGTGTGGGATTTTTTTTGGAGCATGTACCGTGGAGTTATTAAGCATATCCTTCATTCACGATATTGCTTTTAATGTCCACAGAGGCTATCAAAAATAAATAAAAATATATATATGTTTGGATAAGTCTGATGCCAGTGACCATTTTGAGTGGTGGAAACTAAAAGAATATTCATAAATGACTTAGTTATCACACTTAGAATGAGTTTACATTTTTTGTACAAAATACCGTATGTGGGGTATTTTTTTTTTTATGCCTCAAGGGCTAGGTGGCGCTGCATATATAACTGAATGTTGTCATAGAGATAGCTTCAGGCCTTGACGATAAACATACATGTCAAGTTTGGGATTTTTTGGAGCATGTACCGGGGAGTTATTAAGCATATCCTTTTTCAGTGCGAAACACAAATTTTGATGCCCCGCCTTCATCATATAGTATTTCGAAAGGTCAAGATTTTTCCCCCTGTCGTTGGCTCAGGTCTTGACATGGTCCAGGTCAAGTCTTAACTCAGTCAGATGAAACGTGTAGGAGAAGTGGGCAAAAGTCTGCGCCCTGTGAATGTGCAAAAATTGTCAAAAATGGGACATTCAAAAATTCGTAGCTCACTTCCTGTTCATTTTAGCATATGGGTCCAAGAGACTTTTTTGTAGGTCTTGGGCTCCCTCATACACCTAAAAATATTCGTCGTTCTTGCTTAAACGTACAACCGGGGCTGCTTCGTTAAAAACTTCTAGGGGGCGCTATTGAGTCATTTTTGTAAAAATAGCACAATCAACAATAAAATATTGCTCATTTTACCAGGCCAGATGTGTGTGCCAAGTTTCATGAGTTTCTGTGCATGTTTAGACCCTCAAAACTGGCGTTGTTTTCTTGGCGAACAGCGCTTAGCCACACCCACAGCAATTCGCGAAAACTCACAAACTTCGTGTTGTGACATCATGAAGGCCGAAACCCTCATCTGAGCAAATATGAGGTAGGTCCAGTTAACGTGTTGGGAGAAAAACGTAGAAGAAAATTCGTAATAAAAAAAATTGCCACTAGGTGGCGCTATCAGTTAGATGAAATATAAGTCAGTAGATGTCTTTAGGGCAGGACTCTCATCAAATGTGTGAAATTTTGAGAAGATAGGATCATCTCGGTCAAGTTAATGCAGCTTTTATTTTCACGAAAAATCTTCAGACTTTGCGTCACCGTAGCGGCCACGCCCTTTGGCGAAAAGTTACAATATTCGGTGTGGGGCATGATCAACAACTTAAGCCTTTTCTGACCAATTTTCAAATGGATCCCTTCAACAAGCTCAGCACAGTAGCTAAAAACGTAAAGTATGACATTTATTGTAACCACTAGGTGGCGCTATGAATTTTATCATATAGATGTTTTCAGGCCGTGACTATTACGTTGCCTGAGAAGTTTGAGATTTTTTGGAGCTTGAACATGGGAGTTATTAAGCATTTGCTCTTTCTGGACAAATGAAATTTTAAAGGCAATATTTGATGCCCCGCCCCCGTCATATAGTATTTCAAAAAGGCAAGATGTTTTGCCCAGTTTTTCTCTCAGGTCTTGAGATGATAAATGCCAAGTTTGAAGTCAATTGGATGAAAAATGTTTGCAAAGGGGGAAAAAGCATGACCACAGTGAATGTGCCAAAATAGGCCAAAATTGGACATAAAAAAATTCATAGCTCACTTCCTGTACATTTTAGCTACATGGTCCCAATAGACTTTTTTGTGCGTCTCGGGGTGCTACACGTGCCTGCCAATTTTTGTTGCTCTAGCTCAAACGTGCCGGGCTTGGTTTTTATTTTTCTACGCTAGGGGGCGCTATCGAGTCGCATTGTTATGACGACTTAATAATATCAAATTTTTCGCCGGGCCTGAGGAGTGTGCAAAGTTCGGTGAGTTTTCGTGAATGTTTAGGTACCCAAAATCGCGATCGTTTGCGGAGAATAAAGAATAATAATAATAATAATAATAATAATAATAACTAGAGCTGCGAGCAGCTATAAAGGGCCCTCGCAGCCCGGGCCACGTTGGAGTCCTTGCACGTTGGGGTACTTGCACGTTAGGGTACTGGCACGTTGGGGTACTGGCATATTGGAAGCAAAATTTCTTTGAAAATGGCATAATAAACGTTTACATGTAGAATATTTTTTTGCCAGTGTGTGTGTCAAGCTCAACGGGTTTTGGTGATTGTTAAGACCTGCAAAAATCAGCGTCCTTTTTTATTTTTAAGCAATGAGTTGCCCTGATTGGTATTTTTTTGTAAAAGTGTATATACACATCATCGCTCGTTGTACTCATTGCACAATGTTACTTTTATTGTCCAAAGGGGCAATCAAAAATGAATAAAACAAAATGGAAACGTACATACGTTTGGATCGGTGTGAAGCCAGTGAACAATTTGAGTGGTGGAAACTAAAAGAATATTCATAAATGACTTAGTTATCACACTTAGAATGAGTGTACATTTTTTGTACAAAATACCGTATGTGGGGTATTTTTTTTTATATAAGCCTCAAGGGCTAGGTGGCGCTGTATTTATAACTGAATGTTGTCATCGAGATACCTTCAGGCCTTGATTATAAGCATACATGTCAAGTGTGGGATTTTTTTTGGAGCATGTACCGTGGAGTTATTAAGCATATCCTTCATTCACGATATTGCTTTTAATGTCCACAGAGGCTATCAAAAATAAATAAAAATATATATATGTTTGGATAAGTCTGATGCCAGTGAACATATTGAGTGGTGGAAACTAAAAGAATATTCATAAATGACTTAGTTATCACACTTAGAATGAGTTTACATTTTTTGTACAAAATACCGTATGTGGGGTATTTTTTTTTATGCCTCAAGGGCTAGGTGGCGCTGCATATATAACTGAATGTTGTCATAGAGATAGCTTCAGGCCTTGACGATAAACATACATGTCAAGTTTGGGATTTTTTGGAGCATGTACCGGGGAGTTATTAAGCATATCCTTTTTCAGTGCGAAACACAAATTTTGATGCCCCGCCTTCATCATATAGTATTTCGAAAGGTCAAGATTTTTCCCCCTGTCGTTGGCTCAGGTCTTGACATGGTCCAGGTCAAGTCTTAACTCAGTCAGATGAAACGTGTAGGAGAAGTGGGCAAAAGTCTGCCCCCTGTGAATGTGCAAAAATCGTCAAAAATGGGACATTCAAAAATTCGTAGCTCACTTCCTGTTCATTTTAGCATATGGGTCCAAGAGACTTTTTTGTAGGTCTTGGGCTCCCTCATACACCTAAAAATATTCGTCGTTCTTGCTTAAACGTACAACCGGGGCTGCTTCGTTAAAAATTCTAGGGGGCGCTATTGAGTCATTTTTGTAAAAATAGCACAATCAACAATAAAATATGGCTCATTTTACCAGGCCAGATGTGTGTGCCAAGTTTCATGAGTTTCTGTGCATGTTTAGACCCTCAAAACTGGCGTTGTTTTCTTGGCGAACAGCGCTTAGCCAGACCCACAGCAATTCGCGAAAACTCACAAACTTCGTGTTGTGACATCATGAAGGCCGAAACCCTCATCTGAGCAAATATGAGGTAGGTCCAGTTAACGTGTTTGGAGAAAAACGTTGAAGAAAATTCGTAAGAAAAAAAATTGCCACTAGGTGGCGCTATCAGTTAGATGAAATATAAGTCAGTAGATGTCTTTAGGGCTGGACTCTCATCAAATGTGTGAAATTTTGAGAAGATAGGATCATCTCGGTCAAGTTAATGCAGCTTTTATTTTCACGAAAAATCTTCAGACTTTGCGTCACCGTAGCGGCCACGCCCTTTGGCGAAAAGTTACAATATTCGGTGTGGGGCATGATCAACATCTTAAGGCTTTTCTGACCAATTTTCAAATGGATCCCTTCAACAAGCTCAGCACAGTAGCTAAAAACGTAAAGTATGACATTTATTGTAACCACTAGGTGGCGCTATATGTATAACTGAATTTTATCATATAGATGTTTTCAGGCCGTGACTATTACGTTGCCTGAGAAGTTTGAGATTTTTTGGAGCTTGAACATGGGAGTTATTAAGCATTTGCTCTTTCTGGACAAATGAAATTTTAAAGGCAATATTTGATGCCCCGCCCCCGTCATATAGTATTTCAAAAAGGCAAGATGTTTTGCCCAGTTGTTCTCTCAGGTCTTGAGATGATAAATGCCAAGTTTGAAGTCAATTGGATGAAAAATGTTTGCAAAGGGGGAAAAAGCATGACCACAGTGAATGTGCCAAAATAGGCCAAAATTGGACATTAAAAAATTCATAGCTCATTTCCTGTACATTTTAGCTACATGGTCCCAATAGACTTTTTTGTGCGTCTCGGGGTGCTACACGTGCCTGCCAATTTTCGTTGCTCTAGCTCAAACGTGCCGGGCTTGGTTTTTATTTTTCTATGCTAGGGGGCGCTATGGAGTCGCGTTGTTATAACGACTTCATAATATCAAATTTTTCGCCGGACCTGAGGAGTGTGCAAAGTTCGGTGAGTTTTCGTGAATATTTAGGTACCCAAAATCGCGATTGTTTGCGGAGAATAAAGAAGAAGAAGAAGAAGAAGAAGAAGAATAATAATAACTAGAGCTGCGAGCAGCTATAAAGGGCCCTCGCAGCCCGGGCCACGTTGGGGTACTTGCACGTTGGGGAACTTGCACGTTGGGGTACTCGCACGTTGGGGTACTGGCACATTATGAGCAAAATTTCTTTGAACATGGCATGACAAACCTTTACATGTGATTTTTTTTTTGCCAGGTGTGATGTGTGTGACAAGCTCAATGTGTTTTGGTGATTGTCAAGATGTGCAAAAATCAGCTTCATTTTTTATTTTTAGGGAATGAGTTGACCTGACTGTTTTTTTTTTGCAAAAGTATGTATACCCATCATCGCTTGTACTCATTGCACAATGTTGCTTTTATTGTCCATAGAGGCGATCAAAAAAAATGAAACTGAATAAAAAAACTACTGTTGTTTGGATCGGTCTGATACCAGTGAACATCTTGAGTAGTGGAAAGTAAAAGAATATTCATAAATGACTTAGTTATAACACTTACGAGTTCACAAATTTTGTTCAAAATACCGTGTTTTTTTTTTTTTTTTTTTTTTTTTTTTTAATGCCTCAAGGACTAGGTGGCGCAGTATTTATCACTGAATTTTGTCATAGAGATACCTTCAGGCCTTGACTATAAATATACATGTTAAGTGTGGGATTTTTTGGAGCATGTACCGGGGAGTTATTCAGCATATCCTTCATTCACGTTACTGCTTTTAACGTCAATAGAGGCTATCAAAAATAAATAAAACTAAATAAAAAATACGTATGTTTGGATAGGTCTGATGCTAGTGAAAATTTTGAGTGGTGGAAAGTAAAAGAATATTCATAAATGACTTAGTTATCACACTAAGAATGAGTTTACATTTTTTGTACAAAACACCGTATGTGGGGTATTTTTTTGTTTTGCCTCAAGGGCTAGGTGGCGCTGCATATATAACTGAATGTTGTCATAGAGATACCTTCAGGCCTTGACTATGAGCATACATGTCAAGTTTGGGATTTTTTGGAGGATGTACTGGGAAGTTATTAAGCATATCCTTTTTCAGTTCGAAACACAAAGTTTGATGCCCCGCCTTCATCATATAGTATTTCGAAAAGTCAAGATTTCCCCCCCTGTCGTTGGCTCAGGTCTTGACATGGTCCAGGTCAAGTCTGAAGTCAGTCGGATGAAACGTGTAGGAGAAGTGGGCAAAAGTATGCCCCCTGTAAATGTGCAAATATCGTCAAAAATGGGACATTCAAAAATTCGTAGCTCACTTCCTGTTCATTTTAGCATGTAGGCCCAAGAGACTTTTTTGTAGGTCTTGGGGTCCCTCATACACCTAAAAATATTCGTCGTTCTTGCTTAAACGTACAACCGGGGCTGCTTCGTTAAAAATTTCTAGGGGGCGCTATTGAGTCATTTTTGTAAAAATAGCACAATCAACAATAAAATATTGCTCATTTTACCAGGCCAGATGTGTGTGCCAAGTTTCATGAGTTTCTGTGCATGTTTAGACCCTCAAAACTGGCGTTGTTTTCTTGGCGAACAGCGCTTAGCCACGCCCACAGCAATTCGCGAAAACTCACAAACTTCGTGTTGTGACATCATGAAGGCCGAAACCCTCAACATTTGTCACACTTAGAATGAGTGTACATTTTTTGTACAAAATACCGTATGTGGGGTATTATTTTTTTTTAATATATATATATATATATATGCCTCAAGGGCTAGGTGGCGCTGTATTTATAACTGAATTTTGTCATAGAGATACCTTCACGCCTTGACTATAAATATACATGTCAAGTTTGGGATTTTTTGAAGCATGCACCGGGGAGTTATTAAGCATATCCTTCATTCACGATATTGCTTTTAATGTCCACAGAGGCTATCAAAAATAAATAAAAATATATATATGTTTGGATAAGTCTGATGCCAGTGAACATTTTGAGTGGTGGAAACTAAAAGAATATTCATAAATGACTTAGTTATCACACTTAGAATGAGTTTACATTTTTTGTACAAAATACCGTATGTGGGGTATTTTTTTTTTATGCCTCAAGGGCTAGGTGGCGCTGCATATATAACTGAATGTTGTCATAGAGATACTTTCAGGCCTTGATGATAAACATACATGTCAAGTTTGGGATTTTTTGGAGCATGTACCGGGGAGTTATTAAGCATATCCTTTTTCAGTGCGAAACACAAATTTTGATGCCCCGCCTTCATCATATAGTATTTCGAAAAGTCAAGATTTTCCCCCCTGTCGTTGGCTCAGGTCTTGACATGGTCCAGGTCAAGTCTGAAGTCAGTCGGATGAAACGTGTAGGAGAAGTGGGCAAAAGTATGCCCCCTGTAAATGTGCAAAAATCGTCAAAAATGGGACATTCAAAAATTCGTAGCTCACTTCCTGTTCATTTTAGCATATGGGTCCAAGTGACTTTTTTGTAGGTCTTGGGCTTCCTAATACACCTAAACAATTTTGTAGCTCTTGCTTAAACGTACAACTGGGGCTGTTTCGTTAAAGATTTCTAGGGGGCGCTATTGAGTCATTTTTGTAAAAATATCACAATCGACGATAAAAAATTGCTCATTTTGCCAGGCCAGCTGTGTGTGCCAAGTTTCGTGTGTTTCTGTGGCAGTTTAGGCCCTCAAAATTGGCGTTGTTTTCTTGGCGAACAGAGCTTAGCCACGCCCACAGCGATTCGCGAAAACTCACAAACTTCATGTTGTGACAGCATGAAGGCCGACACCCTCATCTGAGCAAATATGAGGTAGGTCCAGTTAACATGGTTGGAGAAAAACATTGAAGAAAAATCGTGAGAAAAAAAATTGCCAGTAGGTGGCGCTATCAGTAAGATGAAATATAAGTTTGTAGATGTCTTTAGGGCTGGACTCTCATCAATTGTGTAAAATTTTGAGAAGATAGCATCATCTCGGTCAAGTTAATGCAGCTTTTGTTGTCACGAGAAATCTTCAGACTTTGCGGCACCGTAGCGGCCACGCCCTTTGGCGAAAAGTTACAATATTCGGTGTGGGGCATGATCAACATCTTAAGGCTTTTCTGACCAATTTTCAACTGGATCCCTTCAACGAGCTCAGCACAGTAGCTAAAAACGTAAAGTATGACAATTATTGTTACCACTAGGTGGCGCTACATGGATAACTGAATTTTATCATATAGATGTTTTCAGGCCGTGACTATTAAGTTGCCTGATAAGTTTGAGATTTTTTGGAGCTTGAACATGGGAGTTATTAAGCATTTGCTCTTTCTGGACAAATGAAATTTTAAAGGCAATATTTGATGCCCCGCCCCCGTCATATAGCATTTCGAAAAGGCAAGATTTTTTCCCCAGTTGTTCTCTCAGGTCTTGAGATGATAAATGCCAAGTTTGAAGTCAATTGGATGAAAAATGTTTGCAAAGGGGTCAAAAGCATGACCACAGTGAATGTGCCAAAATAGGCCAAAATTGGACATTAAAAAATTCATAGCTCACTTCCTGTACATTTTAGCTACATGGTCCCAATAGACTTTTTTGTGCGTCTCAGGGTGCTACACGTGCCTGCCAATTTTCGTTGCTCTAGCTCAAACATGCCGGGCTTGGTTTTTATTTTTCTATGCTAGGGGGCGCTATAGAGTCGCGTTGTTATGACGACTTCATAATATCAAATTTTTCGCCGGGCCTGAGGAGTGTGCAAAGTTTGGTGAGTTTTCGGAAATGTTTAGGTACCCAAAATCGTGATCGTTTACGGAGAAGAAGAAGAAGAAGAAGAAGAAGAAGAAGAATAATAATAATAATAATAATCCGATCGAAAAACAATAGGGACCTCGCAGCGGTAGCTGCTCGGGCCCTAATAATAATAATAATAATTTTTACAAAAACAATAGGGACCTCGCAGCGGTCGCTGCTCGGGCCCTAATAATAATAATAATAATAATAATAATAATAATTTTTACAAAAACAATAGGGACCTCGCAGCGGTCGCTGCTCGGGCCCTAATAATAACTAGAGCTGCGAGCAGCTATAAAGGGCCCTCGCAGCCCGGGCCACGTTGGGGTACTTGTACGTTGGGGAACTTGCACATTGGGGTACTGGCACATTGGAAGCAGAATTTCTTTGAAAATGGCATGATAAACATGTAGATTTTTTTTTTTTTTTGCCAGGTGTGATGAGTGTGTCAAGCTCAATGGGTTTTGGTGATTGTTAAGATCTGCAAAAATCAGCGTCTTTTTTTTTATTTTTAGGCAATGAGTTGCCCTGATTGGTATTTTTCGTAAAAGTATATATACACACATCATCGCTCGTACTCATTGCACAATGTTGCTTTTATTGTCCATAGAGGCGATCAAAAAAAAAAAAAAAAACTAAATAAAAAATATGTATGTTTGGATCGGTCTGATACCAGTGAACATATTGAGTGGTGGAAAGTAAAAGAATATTCATAAATGACTTAGTTATCACACTTACAATGAGTTTACAATTTTTGCAAAAATACCGTAAGTGAGGCATTTTTTTTTTTATGCCTCAAGGACTAGGTGGCGCTGTATTTATAACTGAATTTTGTCATAGCGATACCTTCAGGCCTTGACTATAAATATACATTTCAAGTATGGGATTTTTTGGAGCATGTACCTGGGAGTTATTCAGCATAGCCTTCATTCACGATATTGCTTTTAATGTCCATAGAGGCTATCAAAAATACATAAAACTAAATAACAAAAATATGTGTGTTTGGTTAGATCTGATGCCAGTGAATATTTTGAGTGGTGGAAAGTAAAAGAATATTCCTAAATGACTTAGTTATCACACATAGAATGAGTTTACATTTTTTGTACAAAATACCGTAAGTGGGGTATTTTTTTTTCATGCCTCAAGGGCTAGGTGGCGCTGCATATATAACTGAATGTTGTCATAGAGATACCTTCAGGCCTTGACGATAAACATACATGTCAAGTTTGGGATTTTTTGGAGCATGTATCGGGGAGTTATTAAGCATATCCTTTTTCAGTGCGAAACACAAATTTTGATGCCCCGCCCTCATCATATAGTATTTCCAAAAGTCATTATTTTTCCGTCTGTTGTTGGCTCAGGTCTTGGCATGGTCCAGGTCAAGTCATAAGTCAGTCGGATAAAACGTGTAGGAGAAGTGGGCAAAAGTATGCCCCCTGAAAATGTGCAAAAATCGTCAAAAATGGGACATTCAAAAATTCGTAGCTCACTTCCTGTTCATTTTAGCATATGGGTCCAAGAGACTTTTTTGTAGGTCTTTGGCTCCCTCATACACCTAAAAATTTTCGTAGATCTTGCTTAAACGTACAATCGGGGCTGCTTCGTTAAAGATTTCTAGGGGGCGCTATTGAGTCATTTTTGTAAAAATAGGACAATACATGATAAAATATTGATCATTTTGCCAGGCCAGATGTGTGTGCCAAGTTTCATGAGTTTCTGCGCATGTTTAGACCATCAAAACTTGCGTTGTTTTCTTGGCGAACAGTGCTTAGCCACGCCCACAGTGATTCGCGAAAACTCACAAACTTCGTGTTGTGACATCATGAAGGCCGAAACCCTCATCTGAGCAAATATGAGGTTGGTCCAGTTAACGTGTTTGGAGAAAAATGTACAAGAAAATTCGTAAGAAAAAAAATTGCCACTAGGTGGTGCTATCAGTAAGATGAAATATAAGTACGTAGACGTCTTTAGGGCTGGACTCTCATCAAATGTGTGAAATTTTGAGAAGATAGGATCATCTCGGTCAAGTTCATGCAGCTTTTATTGTCACGAAAAATCTTCAGACTTTGCGGCACCGTAGCGGCCACGCCCTTTGGCGAAAAGTTACAATATTCGGTGTGGGGCATGATCAACATCTTAAGGATTTTCTGACCAACTTTCAACTGGATCCCTTCAACGAGCTCAGCGCAGTAGCTAAAAACGTAAAGTATGACATTTATTGTTACCACTAGGTGGTGCTATATGTATAACTGAATTTTATCATATAGATGTTTTCAGGCCGTGACTATTACGTTGCCTGAGAAGTTTGAGATTTTTTGGAGCTTGAACATGGGAGTTATTAAGCATTTGCTCTTTCTGGACAAATGAAATTTTAAAGACAATATTTGATGCCCCGCCCCCATCATATAGTATTTCTAAAAGGCAAGACTTTTTGCCCAGTTGTTCTCTCAGGTCTTGAGATGATAAATGCCAAGTTTGATGTGAATTGGATGAAAAATGTTTGCAGAGGGGGAAAAAGCATGACCACAGTGAATGTGCCAAAATAGGCCAAAATTGGACATAAAAAATTCATAGCTCATTTCCTGTACATTTTAGCTACATGGTCCCGATAGACTTTTTTGTGCGTCTCGGGGTGCTACACGTGCCTGCCAATTTTCGTTGCTCTAGCTCAAACGTGCCAGGCTTGGTTTTTATTTTTCTACGCTAGGGGGCGCTATAGAGTCGCGTTGTTATGACGACTTCATAATATAAAATTTTTCGCCGGGCCTGAGGAGTGTGCAAAGTTTAGTGAGTTTTCGTGAATGTTTAGGTCCTCAAAAATGCGATCGTTTACGGAGAAGAAGAAGAAGAATAATAATAATAATAATAATAATAATAATAATTCGAACGAAAAACAATAGGGACCTCGCAGCGGTCGCTGCTCGGGCCCTAATAATAATAATAATAATAATAATAATAATAATAATAATAATTTTTACAAAAACAATAGGGACCTCGCAGCGGTCGCTGCTCCTAATAATAATAATAATAATAATTTTTACAAAAACAATAGGGACCTCGCAGCGGTCGCTGCTCGGGCCCTAATAATAATAATAATAATAATAATAATAATAATAATAATAATAATAATAATAATAATTTTTACAAAAACAATAGGGACCTCGCAGCGGTCGCTGCTCGGGCCCTAATAATAATAATTTTTACAAAAACAATAGGGACCTCGCAGCGGTCGCTGCTCGGGCCCTAATAATAATTTTTACAAAAACAATAGGGACCTCGCAGCGGTCGCTGCTCGGGCCCTAATAATTTTTACAAAAACAATAGGGACCTCGCAGCGGTCGCTGCTCGGGCCTTAATAATAAGAATTCCTTCAGGAACAATAGGGACCTCGCAGCGGTCGCTGCTCGGGCCCTAAAAAAGTACTTTTGCCCACTTCTCCTACACGTTTCATCTAATTTGCTTCAAACTTGACCTGGACCATGTGAAGACCTGAGCCAACGACAGGGGAACAAATCTTGGCTTTTTGGAATACTATATGATGAGGGCAGGGCGTCAAATTTTGTGTTTTGCAATGAAAAAGGATATGGTTTATAACTCCCCGGTACATGCTCGAAATAATCCCAAACTTGACATGTATGTTTATAGTCAAGGCCTGAAGGTACCTCTATGACAACATTCAGTTATAAATACAGCGCCACCTAGCCCTTGAGGCATAAAAAAAAGAAAAAATACCCCACATACAGTATTTTGTACAAAAAATATAAACTTGTGTGTTAACTAAGTCATTTATGAATATTCTTTTACTTTCGATTGTATTGTATCGGTGTTAATGTTTTATGTTATTAGGGCCCGAGCAGCTACCGCTGCGAGGTCCCTATTGTTTTCCGATCGGATTATTCTTATTATTCTTATTAGGGCCCGAGCAGCGACCGCTGCGAGGTCCCTATTGTTTTTCGTTCGAATTATTATTATTATTACTATTATTATTATTATTATTATTATTCTCCGTAAACGATCGCGATTTTGGGTACCTAAACATTTACGAAAACTCACCAAACTTTGCACACTCCTCAGGCCCGGCGAAAAATTTGATATTATAACAACGTGACTCTATAGCGCCCCCTAGCATAGAAAAATAAAAACCAAGCCTGGCATGTTTGAGCAAGAGCAACCAAAATTGGCAGGCACGTGTAGCACCCCGAGACGCACAAAAAAGTCTATTGGGACCATGTAGCTAAAATGTACAGGAAGTGAGCTATGAATTTTTTAATGTCCAATTTTGGCCTATTTTGGCACATTCACTGTGGTCATGCTTTTTCCCCCTTTGCAAACATTTTTCATCCAATTGACTTCAAACTTCGCATTTATCATCTCAAGACCTGAGAGAACAACTGGGCAAAAAGTCTTGCCTTTTAGAAATACTATATGATGGGGGCGGGGCATCAAATATTGTCTTTAAAATTTCATTTGTCCAGAAAGAGCAAATGCTTAATAACTCCCATGTTCAAGCTCCAAAAAATCTCAAACTTCTCAGGCAACTTAATAGTCACGGCCTGAAAACATCTATATGATCAAATTCAGTTATCCATGTAGCGCCACCTAGTGGTAACAATAATTGTCATACTTTACGTTTTTAGCTACTGTGCTGAGCTCGTTGAAGGGATCCAGTTGAAAATTGGTCAGAAAAGCCTTAAGATGTTGATCATGCCCCACACCGAATATTGTAACTTTTCGCCAAAGGGCGTGGCCGCTACGGTGCCGCGAAGTCTGAAGATTTTTCGTGACAACAAAAGCTGCATTAACTTGACCGAGATTATGCTATCTTCTCAAAATTTTACACAATTGATGAGAGTCCAGCCCTAAAGACATCTACGAACTTATATTTCATCTTACTGATAGCGCCACCTACTGGCAATTTTTTTTCTTACGATTTTTCTTAAATGTTTTTCTCCAACCACGTTAACTGGACCTACCTCATATTTGCTCAGATGAGGGTGTCGGCCTTCATGCTGTCACAACACGAAGTTTGTGAGTTTTCGCGAATCGCCATGGGCGTGGCTAAGCGCTGTTCGCCAAGAAAACGACGCCAATTTTGAGGGCCTAAACTGGCCCAGAAACACATGAAACTTGGCACACACATCTGGCCTGGTACAACAATTTTTTATCGTCGATTGTGCTATTTTTACAAAAATGACTCAATAGCGCCCACTAGAAATCTTTAACGAAACAGCCCCAGTTGTACGTTTAAGCAAGAGCTACAAATTTTTTTTGGTGTATTAGGAAGCCCAAGACCTACAAAAAAAGTCTCTTGGACCCATATGCTAAAATGAACAGGAAGTGAGCTACGAATTTTTGAATGTCCCATTTTTGTCGATTTTTGCACATTTACAGGGGGCATACTTTTGCCCACTTCTCCTACACGTTTCATCCGACTGACTTCAGACTTGACCTGGACCATGTCAAGACCTGAGCCAACGACAGGGGGAAAAATCTTGACTTTTCGAAATACTATATGATGAGGGCGGGGCATCAAAATTTGTATTTTGCAATGAAAAAGGATAAGCTTAATAACTCCCCAGTACATGCTCCAAAAAATCCCAAACTTGACATGTATGTTTATAGTCAAGGCCTGAAGCTATCTCTATGACAACATTCAGTTATATATGTAGCGCCACCTAGCCCTTGAGGCATAAAAAAAAAAATACCCCACTTACGGTATTTTTACAAAAATTGTAAATTCATTCTAAGTGTGATAACTAAGTCATTTATGAATATTCTTTTAATTTCCACCACTCAAAATGTTCACTGGTATCAGACCTAACCAAACATACATATTTTTTTATTTAATTTTATTGATTTTTGATAGCCTCTATGGACTTTAAAAGCAATATCGTGAATGAAGGATATGCTTAATAACTCCCAGGTACATGCTCCAAAAAATCCCATACTTAAAATGTATATTTATAGTCAAGGCCTGAAGGTATCTCTATGACAAAATTCAGTTATAAATACAGCGCCACCTAGTCCTTGAGGCAAAAAAAAAATGCCTCACTTACGGTATTTTTACAAAAATTGTAAACTTATTGTAAGTGTGATAACTAAGTCATTTATGAATATTCTTTTACTTTCCACCACTCAATATGTTCACTGGCATCAGACCGATCCAAACATATGTGCTTTTTTTATTCAGTTTAATTTATTTTATTTTTTTTTTGATCGCCTCTATGGACAATAAAAGCAATATTGTGCAATGAGTACGAGCGATGATGTGTGTATATATACTTTTACGAAAAATACCAATCAGGGCAACTCATTGCCTAAAAATAAAAAAAGACGCTGATTTTTGCACATCTTAACAATCACCAAAACCCATTGAGCTTGACACAATCATCACACCTGGAAAAAAAAAAAATCCACGTAATGGTTTATCATGCCATTTTCAAAAAAATTCTGTTTCCAATGTGCCAGTACCCCAACGTGCAAGTACCCCAACATGGCCCGGGCTGTGAGGGCCCTTTATAGCTGCTCGCAGCTCCAGTTATTATTATTCTTTATTCTCCGCAAACAATCTCATTTTTGAGGACCTAAATATTTACGAAAACTCACCAAACTTTGCACACTCTTCAGGTCCGGCGAAAAATTTGATATTCTGCCATTGTAATAACTATGCGAATCTATAGCGCCCCCTAGCGTAAAAAAATAAAAACCAAGCCCGGCACGTTTGACCTAGAGCTACGAAAGTTGGCAGGCACGTGTAGCACCCCGAGACGCACAAAAAAGTCTATTGGGACCATGTAGCTAAAATTTACAGGAAGTGAGCTATGAATTTTTTAATGTCCAATTTTGGCCTATTTTGGCACATTCACTGTGGTCATGCTTTTTCTCCCTTTGCACACATTTTTCATCCAATTGACTTCAAACTTGGCATTTATCATCTCAAGACCTGAGAGAACAACTGGGCAAAAAATCTTGCCTTTTCGAAATACTATATGACGGGGGCGGGGCATCAAATATTGCCTTTAAAATTTCATTTGTCCAGAAAGAGCAAATGCTTAATAACTCCCATGTTCAAGCGCCAAAAAATCTCAAACTTGTCAGGCAACGTAATAGTCACGGCCTGAAAACATCTATATAATAAAATTCAGTTATACATATAGCGCCACCTAGTGGTAACAATAAATGTCATACTTTACGTTTTTAGCTACTGTGCTGAGCTCGTTGAAGGGATCCAGTTGAAAATTGGTCAGAAAAGCCTTAAGATGTTGATCATGCCCCACACCGAATATTGTAACTTTTCGCCAAAGGGCGTGGCCGCTACGGTGACACAAAGTCTGAAGATTTTTCGTGACAATAAAAGCTGCATTAACTTGACCGAGATGATCCTATCTTCTCAAAATTTCACACATTTGATGAGAGTCCAGCCCTAAATACATCTACGAAGTTATATTTCATCTTACTCATAGTGCCACCTAGTGGCAATTTTTTTTCTTACGAATTTTCTTCAACGTTCTTCTCCAAACACGTTAACTGGACCGACCTCATATTTGCTCAGATGAGGGTTTCGGCCTTCATGATGTCACAACACGAAGTTTGTGAGTTTTCGCGAATTGCTGTGGGTGTGGCTAAGCGCTGTTCGCCAAGAAAACAACGCCAGTTTTGAGGGTCTAAACATGCACAGAAACTCATGAGACTTGGCACACACATCTGGCCTGGCAAAATGAGCAATATTTAATCGTGGATTGTGCTATTTTTACAAAAATGACTCAATAGCGCCCCCTAGAAATGTTTAACTAAGCAGCCCCGCTTGTACTTTGAAGCAAGATCTTTGGAAATTTTTAGATGTATGAGGGAGCCCAAGACCTACAAAAAAAGTCTCTTGGACCCATGTCCTAAAATTAACAGGAAGCGAGCTACGAATTTTTTAATGTCCCATTTTTTACGATTTTAGCACATTTACAGGGGGCATAATTTTGCCCACTTCTCCTACACGTTTCATCCGACTGACTTCAGACTTGACCTGGGCCATGTCAAGACCTGAGCCAACGACAGTGGGAAAAATCTTGACTTTTCGTAATACTATATGATGTGGGCGGAGCATCAAATTTTGTGTTTCGCACTGAAAAAGGATATGCTTAATAACTCCCCGGTACATGCTCCAAAAAATCCCAAACTTGACATGTATGTTTATAGTCAAGGCCTGAAGCTGTGACAACATTCAGTTATATATGCAGCGCCACCTAGCCCTTGAGGCATGAAAAAAAAATACCCCACTTACAGTATTTTTACAAAAATTGTAAACTCATTCTCAGTGTGATAACTAAGTCATTTATGAATATTCTTTTACTTTCCACCACTCAAAATGTTCACTGGCATCAGACCTATCCAAACATACGTATTTTTTTATTTAGTTTTATTTATTTTTGATAGCCTCTGTAGCGATAATTGGGTCGTCTTTTGGACGAATTAATAATCTGAACGTTACAGAGGTAAATTATATTTACCTCGATAACCTCTGGGGCACCACGTTGGTTTTGCTTTGGGTTAACAGGAGCAAACAACGACCAAAATCCTTCTTTCATCAGTCATTTATAATCTAAAGTCGCCACACTCGATATTCAGTGGTTCGTTGTACTAACAAAAGAATAATAATCCACTCGGAAACACAGAGGACTTAGGCGGAATAGAGTTAATAAAACATGCATTTATTCACGATTGCTACACTACAGAATCAAAACACTGCCTATCTAACTATTCTACCGTCAGAAGAAAAGAAACAAAATAAAGCGAATGAAAATAAGGAAGGAATGCGAATGAATGAGGAAACAGGGAAAAGAGAAATTTGACCTGCCAGATCTGTGATATGTTTCAAACGTAAGTTGCACGCAGTGGTACCAATTTGGGAATCAAATGCAGACTTACGAGCATCGTTTGCGTCGAACGAGCAAAAGGGTCTCGTGGCAAAGGGGGAAAAATAGTCAATGTTCGTTGAAAAGGGCAAGAAAATAAAAAAAAGGGGTTTATTCCACAGGTGATCAAGGGAAGCCGCTCAGGGGCCTGACGTAGTTGCGCGGCTCGTCCCTTGATTGGTCGGCGACTCGGCGAGGTTGATTCTCCGGCAAGGTTGGTTCTGCCGGACAGCTGTCCGACTCCAGATGTTGCAGCTCGGTCCGTACGCGCCTGCGTACGGGGAAGGCCAGCCGTTGGAGGTGAGCTGGCACCGCGGCGGGGCGCCACCGAGTAGCAGGTGAGGTGCGCGGCTTAGGTGCACAAGCTTGAGTCCGGCGGTACGTTGCAAGTGTACCCCGGGGCAGCGGAGTTCACCGCTGGCGGGCGATCACCGATGGTGGAAAGAAAAAAAAAGTGAAAAAAAGGAGTAAAAGTGTCTTTGGGGTCAGCATTGCAGTTTGCACCTGCTTTGGCGTGGCGTGGAGCGAGGGTCTGCTCTCGGCAACGGTTGCTGCCAGAAAAGAAAAGGCCACGTGGTTGGCAAGTTTCTTGGAACAAAGAGTTCGAGCAGGCTGGGACACTTGCAGGTCGTGGAAGAGAGTTTTGGAAGAGGCTTGGAAGCAAGAGCTTGGAAGCAAGAGCTTGGAAGCAAGAGGGTAGAGCGAGGGTCTCCTCGTCCTTTTAAAGTCTCTGGGCGGGGCTTCAGTAGGTGGTGGCACACCCTTCTGTTCGCTCGCGCAGACTTTAAGAAAAAAATTATTAAAGGGATTAATAATTTGGCATTAAATTTGGTCAGTCTGGCAAATCAGTTTTCCCACACAACCCGTTTAACACACATCGTAATTAATGCATCATAAACTAACTTGTGAGGTAACTTCTACTTGTCTAATCTGACTGAACTGAAAGATATTGATTATCTTTCATTCTTTATGGAGTACAAATGAAATAGGATGTTCATACACACAAAGACATAACATGAATCATTCGTAGTTCAGTTATCTGTCAAGAATTATCATGGTATAAATGTGTAAAATGCGGTTACTTATATGAAATGTCACTAAGGATAGTTCCAAGTTTCACCACTTGACGGTGCTGTTGCTCCGTCTAGACGTTCCAGGAAGGGCGAGACGCCAGAATATCCTTTGTGATTGATAAGAAGTCATGAACATTCCTTTGATCAGTCATTTGTGTATTCCAAATCATTGGAGCCATTTGTTCGGGCTCCGAGAAGACGGGCTTGAATACACTCCTTCGGCAGACGCATAAATTCCTTTGTCACCTGGTCAGCGGCTTCAAAAGAGCTTTGTTGGTGGTTGGGTGACCACCTGCAGAGCTAACCAAGCTTAGATCCTGTCTGGGCAGTGGAATATTTATGCGACTGCAGAGAATTTGCTTTAGAAGAAGCAAACTTAAAAAAAAAAATTAGAGGGTAGAGTGGGCCTAGGCAATAGTTGTTACACCTCTATGGACGTTAAAAGCAGTATCGTGAATGAAGGATATGCTTAATAACTCCCCGGTACATGCTTCAAAAAATCCCAAACTTGCCATGTATATTTATAGTCAAGGCGTGAAGGTATCTCTATGACAAAATTCAGTTATAAATACAGCGCCACCTAGTCCTTGAGGCATAAAAAAACAAAAAACAAAAAAAAAACACTTACAAAATGTTGTACAAAATTTGTGAACTCATTGTAAGTGTAATAACTAAGTCATTTATGAATATTCTTTTACTTTTTCCACTACTCAAGATTTTCACTGGTATCAGACCGATCCAAACATATGTACTTTTTTATTTTGTTTTATTAGGGCCCGAGCAGCGACCGCTGCGAGGTCCCTATTGTTTTTGTAAAAATTATTATTATTATTATTAGGGCCTGAGCAGCGACCGCTGCGAGGTCCCTATTGCTTTTGTAAAAATTATTATTATTAGGGCCCGAGCAGCGACCGCTGCGAGGTCCCTCTTGTTTTTGTAAGAATTCTTCTTCTTCTTCTTCTTCTTCTTCTTCTTCTTCTTTTCTTCTTCTTCTTCTTCTTCTTCTTCTTCTCCTCCTCCTCCTCCTCCTCCTCCTCCTCCTCCTCCTCCTCCTCCTCCTCCTCCTCCTCAGGATCAGGCTCAAAATTTGATATTATGTAGTTGCCATAACAATGCGACTCTATAGCGCCCCCTAGCGTAGAAAAATAAAAACCAATCCCGGCCCGTTTGACCTAGAGCTACGAAAATTGCCAGGCACGTGTAGCACCCCGAGACGCACAAAAAAGTCAGTGGAAGCCATTCCCTAAAATGTACAGGAAGTGAGCTATGAATTTTTGAATGTCCAATTTTGGCCCATTCACTGTGGTCATACTTTTTCCCCCTTTGCAAATATTTTTCAGCCAGTTGACTTCAAACTTGCCATGTGTCATCTCAAGACCCAAGACAACAACTGGGCAAAATATCTTGACTTTTTGGAATACTATATGACGGGGGCGGGGCATCAAATATTGCCTTTAAAATTTAATTTGTCCAGAAAGACAAAATGCTGAATAACTCCCATGAACAAGCTCCAAAAAATCTCAAACTTCTCATGCAACTTAATAGTCACGGCCTGAAAGCATCTATATGATACAATTCTGTTATATATATAGCGCCACCTAGTGGTGACAATAAATGTCATACTTTACGTTTTTAGCTACTGTGCCAAGCTCTTTGAAGGGATCCAGTTGAAAATTGGTCAGACAAGCCTTAAGATGTTGATCATGCCCCACACCGAATATTGTAACTTTTCGCCAAAGGGCGTGGCCTCTACGGTGCCGCAAAGTCTGGTAATTTTTCGTGGCAATAAAAGCTGCTTTTACTTGATCCAGGTAATCCTATCTTCTCAAAATTTCACACATTTGATGAGAGTCCAGCCCTTAAGACATCTACGAACTTATATTTCATCTTACTGTTAGCGCCACCGTCTGGCAATTTTTTTTCTTACGATTTTTCTTAAATGTTTTTCTCCAACCACATTAACTGCACCTACCTCATATTTGCTCAGATGAGGGTTTCGGTCTTCATGATGTCACAACACGAAGTTTGTGAGTTTTCGCGAATCGCTGTGGGCGTGGCTAAGCGCTGTTCGCCAAGAAAACAACGCCAGTTTTGAGGGTCTAAACATGCACAGAAACTCATGAAACTTGGCACACACATCTGGCCTGGTAAAATGAGCCATATTTTATTGTTGATTGTGCTATTTTTTACAAAAATGACTCAATAGCGCCCCCTATAAATTTTTAACGAAGCAGCCCCGATTGTACGTTTAAGCAAGATCTACGAAAATTTTTAGGTGTATGAGGGAGCCAAAGACCTACAAAAAAGTCTCTTGGACCCATGTGCTAAAATGAACAGGAAGTGAGCTACGAATTTTTGAATGTCCCATTTTTGACGATTTTTGCACATTTTCAGGGGGCATACTTTTGCCCACTTCTCCTACACGTTTCATCCGACTGAGTTAAGACTTGACCTGGACCATGTCAAGACCTGAGCCAACAACAGACGGAAAAATCTTGACTTTTGGAAATAATATATGATGAGGGCGGGGCATCAAAATTTGTGTTTCGCACTGAAAAAGGATATGCTTAATAACTTCCCGATACATTCTCCAAAAAATCCCAAACTTGACATGTATGTTTATCGTCAAGGCCTGAAGGCATCTCTATGACAACATTCAGTTATATATGCAGCGCCACCTAGCCCTTGAGGCATGAAAAAAAAATACCCCACTTACGGTATTTTGTACAAAAAATGTAAACTCATTCTAAGTGTGATAACTCAGTCATTTAGGAATATTCTTTTACTTTCCACCACTCAAAATATTCACTGGCATCAGACCTAACCAAACATACATATTTTTGTTATTTAGTTTTATGTATTTTTGATAGCCTCTATGGACATTAAAAGCAATATCGTGAATGAAGGCTATGCTTAATAACTCCCAGGTACATGCTCCAAAAAATCCCATATTTGAAATGTATATTTAGAGTCAAGGCCTGAAGGTATCTCTATGACAAAATTCAGTTATAAATACAGCGCCACCTAGTCCTTGAGGCATAAAAAAAATGCCTCACTTACGGTATTTTTGCAAAAATTGTAAACTCATTGTAAGTGTGATAACTAAGTCATTTATGAATATTCTTTTACTTTCCACCACTCAATATGTTCACTGGTATCAGACCGATCCAAACATACGTATTTTTTATTTAGTTTTATTTTATTTTTTTATCGCCTCTATGGACAATAAAAGCAACATTGTGCAATGAGTACGAGCGATTATGTGTGTATATATACTTTTACGAAAAATACCAATCAGGGCAACTCATTGCCTAAAAATAAAAAAAGACGCTGATTTTTGGCTCCCCGCCCCAACTCACCCCTCCCCTTGGACGTGAGGTGCATTAAAATTGGAGGGGAATTGAAGGGTGAAGACGGTGTTTCCACCCTTCCCCACCCCACCAAGAAATGTGTTGTGTGCCCTATGTGTATATTTACAAAGTGTATAGTGCAAAACTAGTGAAGAGGAGCGACCAGCGGGGCCTCACCCAACCCGGCTGGTGTAGGTGGCACGCCCGTCCCCCAGCACCCCCCACCCCCACCCGCCCCCCACCCCACCCATCTGGCACCACAATAGACAGACGTTCATTTTTGAATGTCCCATTTTTTACGATTTTAGCACATTTACAGGGGGCATACTTTTGCCCACTTCTCCTACACGTTTCATCCGACTGACTTCAGACTTGACCTGGGCTATGTCAAGACCTGAGCCAACGACAGGGAGAAAAATCTTGACTTTTCTAAATACTATATGATGAGGGCGGGGCATCAAAATTTGTGTTTCGCAAAGAAAAATTATATGCTTAATAACTCTCCGGTACATGCTCCAAAAAATCCCAAACTTGACATGTATGTTTATAGTCAAGGCCTGAAGCTATCTCTATGACAACATTCAGTTATATATGCAGCGCCACCTAGCCCTTGAGGCATGAAAAAAAAATACCCCACTTACGGTATTTTTACAAAAATTGTAAACTCATTCTCAGTGTGATCACGAAGCCATTTATGAATATTCTTTTACTTTCCACCACTCAAAATGTTCACTGGCATCAGACCTAACCAAACATACATATTTTTGTTATTTAGTTTTATGTATTTTTGATAGCCTCTATGGACATTAAAAGCAATATCGTGAATGAAGGCTATGCTTAATAACTCCCAGGTACATCCTCCAAAAAATCCCATACTTGAAATGTATATTTATAGTCAAGGCCTGAAGGTATCTCTATGACAAAATTCAGTTATAAATACAGCGCCACCTAGTCCTTAAGGCATAAAAAAAAAAAAAATGCCTCACTTACGGTATTTTTGCAAAAATTGTAAACTCATTGTAAGTGTGATAACCAAGTCATTTATGAATATTCTTTTACTTTCCACCACTCAATGTGGTCACTGGCATCAGACCGATCCAAACATATGTACTTTTTTAATTTAGTTTCATTTTCTTTGATCGCCTCTATGGACAATAAAAGCAACATTGTGCAATGAGTACGAGCAATGATGTGTGTATATATACTTTTACGAAAAATACCAATCAGGGCAACTCATTGCCTAAAAATAAAAAAAGACGCTGATTTTTGCAGATCTTAACAATCACCACAACCCATTGAGCTTGACACACTCATCACACCTGGCAAAAAAAAAAGAATCCACATGTTTATCATGCCATTTTCAAAGAAATTCTGCTTCCAATGTGCCAGTATCCCAATGTGCAAGTACCCCAACGTGCAAGTACCCCAACGTGGCCCGGGCTGCGAGGGCCCTTTATAGCTGCTCGCAGCTCTAGTTATTCTTCTTCTTCTTCTTCTTCTTCTTCTTCTTCTTCTTCTTCTTTATTCTCCGCAAACAATCGCGATTTTGGGTACCTAAATATTCACGAAAACTCACCGAACTTTGCACACTCCTCAGGTCCGGCGAAAAATTTGATATTATGAAGTCGTTATAACAACGCGACTCCATAGCGCCCCCTAGCATAGAAAAATAAAAACCAAGCCCGGCACGTTTGAGCTAGAGCAACGAAAATTGGCAGGCACGTGTAGCACCCCGAGACGCACAAAAAAGTCTATTGGGACCATGTAGCTAAAATGTACAGGAAGTGAGCTATGAATTTTTTTATGTCCAATTTTGGCCTATTTTGGCACATTCACTGTGGTCATGCTTTTTCCCCCTTTGCAAACATTTTTCATCCAATTGACTTCAAACTTGGCATTTATCATCTCAAGACCTGAGAGAACAGCTGGGCAAAACATCTTGCCTTTTCGAAATACTATATGACGGGGGCGGAGCATCAAATATTGCCTTTAAAATTTCATTTGTCCAGAAAGAGCAAATGCTTAATAACTCCCATGTTCAAGCTCCAAAAAATCTCAAACTTCTCAGGCAACGTAATAGTCACGGCCTGAAAACATCTATATGATAAAATTCAGTTATACATATAGCGCCACCTAGTGGTTACAATAAATGTCATACTTTACGTTTTTAGCTACTGTGCTGAGCTTGTTGAAGGGATCCATTTGAAAATTGGTCAGAAAAGCCTTAAGATGTTGATCATGCCCCACACCGAATATTGTAACTTTTCGCCAAAGGGTGTGGCCGCTACGGTGACGCAAAGTCTGAAGATTTTTCGTGAAAATAAAAGCTGCATTAACTTGACCGAGATGATCCTATCTTCTCAAAATTTCACACATTTGATGAGAGTCCAGCCCTAAAGACATCTACTGACTTATATTTCATCTAACTGATAGCGCCACCTAGTGGCAATATTTTTTCTTACGAATTTTCTTCTACGTTTTTCTCCAAACACGTTAACTGGACCTACCTCATATTTGCTCAGATGAGGGTTTCGGCCTTCATGATGTCACAACACGAAGTTTGTGAGTTTTCGCGAATTGCTGTGGGTGTGGCTAAGCGCTGTTCGCCAAGAAAACAACGCCAGTTTTGAGGGTCTAAACATGCACAGAAACTCATGAAACTTGGCACACACATCTGGCCTAGTAAAATGAGCAATATTTTATTGTTGATTGTGCTATTTTTACAAAAATGACTCAATAGCGCCCCCTAGAAGTTTTTAACGAAGCAGCCCCGGTTGTACGTTTAAGCAAGAACGACGAATATTTTTAGGTGTATGAGGGAGCCCAAGACCTACAAAAAAGTCTCTTGGACCCATATGCTAAAATGAACAGGAAGTGAGCTACGAATTTTTGAATGTCCCATTTTTGACAATTTTTGCACATTCACAGGGGGCAGACTTTTGCCCACTTCTCCTACACGTTTCATCTGACTGAGTTAAGACTTGACCTGGACCATGTCAAGACCTGAGCCAACGACAGGGGGAAAAATCTTGACCTTTCGAAATACTATATGATGAAGGCGGGGCATCAAAATTTGTGTTTCGCACTGAAAAAGGATATGCTTAATAACTCCCCGGTACATGCTCCAAAAAATCCCAAACTTGACATGTATGTTTATCGTCAAGGCCTGAAGCTATCTCTATGACAACATTCAGTTATATATGCAGCGCCACCTAGCCCTTGAGGCATAAAAAAAAAATACCCCACATACGGTATTTTGTACAAAAAATGTACACTCATTCTAAGTGTGATGACTAAGTCATTTATGAATATTCTTTTAGTTTCCACCACTCAAATTGTTCACTGGCTTCACACCGATCCAAACGTATGTACGTTTCCATTTTGTTTTATTCATTTTTGATTGCCCCTTTGGACAATAAAAGTAACATTGTGCAATGAGTACAACGAGCGATGATGCATATATACACTTTTACAAAAAATACCAATCAGGGCAACTCATTGCCTAAAAATAAAAAAGGACGCTGATTTTTGCAGGTCTTAACAATCACCAAAACCCGTTGCGCTTGACACACACTGGCAAAAAAAATATTCTACATGTAAACGTTTATTATGCCATTTTCAAAGAAATTTTGCTTCCAATATGCCAGTACCCCAACGTGCCAGTACCCTAACGTGCAAGTACCCCAACGTGCAAGGACCATAACGTGGCCCGGGCTGCGAGGGCCCTTTATAGCTGCTCGCAGCTCTAGTTAGGGCCCGAGCAGCGACCGCTGCGAGGTCCCTATTGTTTTTGTAAAAATAATAATAATTATTATTATTATTATTAGGGCCCGAGCAGCGACCGCTGCGAGGTCCCTCTTGTTTTTGTAAGAATTCTTCTTCTTCTTCTTCTTCTTCTCCGTAAGCGATCTCATTTTTGAGGGCCTAAACATTTACGAAAACTCACCAAACTTTGCAGTCTCTTCGTGCCCGGTGAAAAATTTGATATTATGTAGTTGTCATAACAAAGCGACTCTATAGCGCCACCTAGTGTAGAAACATAAAAACCAATCCCGGCCCGTTTGAGCGAGAGCTACGAAAATTGGCAGGCACGTGTAGCACCCCGAGACGCACAAAAAAGTCAGTGGAAGCCATTTCCTAAAATGTACAGGAAGTGAGCTATGAATTTTTGAATGTCCAATTTTGGCCCATTTTGGCACATTCACTGAGGTCATACTTTTTCCCCCTTTGCAAATATTTTTCAGCCAGTTGACTTCAAACTTGCCGTGTATCATCTCAAGACCTGAGACGAGACAACAACTGGGCAAAATATCTTGACTTTTTGAAATACTATATGACGGGGTTGGGGCATCAAATATTGCCTTTAAAATTTCATTTGTCCAGAAAGACAAAATGCTGAATAACTCCCATGTACAAGCTCCAAAAAATCTCAAACTTCTCATGCAACTTAATAGTCACGGCCTGAAGACATCTATATGATAAAATTCCGTTATATATATAGCACCACCTAGTGGTAACAATAAATGTCATACTTTACGTTTTTAGCTACTGTGCCAAGCTCGTTGAAGGGATCCAGTTGAAAATTGGTCAGACAAGCCTTAAGATGTTGATCATGCCCCACACCGAATATTGTAACTTTTCGCCAAAGGGCGTGGCCGCTACGGTGACGCAAAGTCTGAAGATTTTTCGTGAAAATAAAAGCTGCATTAACTTGACCGAGATGATCCTATCTTCTCAAAATTTCACACATTTGATGAGAGTCCAGCCCTAAAGACATCTACTGACTTATATTTCATCTAACTGATAGCGCCACCTAGTGGCAATTTTTTTTCTTACGAATTTTCTTCTACGTTTTTCTCCAAACACGTCAACTGGACCTACCTCATATTTGCTCAGATGAGGGTTTCGGCCTTCATGATGTCACAACACGAAGTTTGTGAGTTTTCGCGAATTGCTGTGGGCGTGGCTAAGCACTGTTCGCCAAGAAAACAACGCCAGTTTTGAGGGTCTAAACATGCACAGAAACTCATGAAACTTGGCACACACATCTGGCCTGGTAAAATGAACAATATTTTATTGTTGATTGTGCTATTTTTACAAAAATGACTCAATAGCGCCCCCTAGGAATTTTTAATGAAGCAGCCCCGGTTGTACGTTTAAGCAAGATCTACGAAAATTTTTAGGTGTATGAGGGAGCCCAAGACCTACAAAAAAGTCTATTGGACCCATATGCTAAAATGAACAGGAAGTGAGCTACGAATTTTTGAATGTCCCATTTTTGACGATTTTTGCACATTCACAGGGGGCAGACCTTTGCCCACTTCTCCTACACGTTTCATCTGACTGAGTTAAGACTTGACCTGGACCATGTCAAGACCTGAGCCAACGACAGGGGGAAAAATCTTGACTTTTCGAAATACTATATGATGAAGGCGGTAACTCCCCGATACATGCTCCAAAAAATCCCAAACTTGACATGTATGTTTATCGTCAAGGCCTGAAGGTATCTCCATGACAACCTTCAGTTATATATGCAGCGCCACCTAGCCCTTGAGGCATGAAAAAAAAATACCCCACTTACGGGATTTTGTACAAAAAATGTAAACTCATTCTAAGTGTGATAACTAAGTCATTTAGGAATATTCTTTTACTTTCCACCACTCAAAATATTCACTGGCATCAGACCTAACCAAACATACATATTTTTGTTATTTAGTTTTATGTATTTTTGATAGCCTCTATGGACATTAAAAGCAATTTCGTAAATGAAGGCTATGCTTAATAACTCCCAGGTACATGCTCCAAAAAATCCCATACTTGAAATGTATATTTATAGTCAAGGCCTGAAGGTATCTCTGACAAAATTCAGTTATAAATACAGCGCCACCTAGTCCTTGAGGCATAAAAAAAAAATGCCTCACTTACGGTATTTTTGCAAAAATTGTAAACTCATTGTAAGTGTGATAACTAAGTCATTTATGAATATTCTTTTACTTTCCACCACTCAATATGTTCACTGGTATCAGACCGATCCAAACATACGTATTTTTTATTTATTTTTATTTATTTTTTGATCGCCTCTATGGACAATAAAAGCAACATTGTGCAATGAGTACGAGCGATGATGTGTGTATATATACTTTTACGAAAAATACCAATCAGGGCAACTCATTGCCTAAAAATAAAAAATAAGACGCTGATTTTTGCAGATCTTAACAATCACCAAAACCCATTGAGCTTGACACACTCATCACACCTGGCAAAAAAATTTAAAAAATCCACATGTTTATCATGCCATTTTCAAAGAAATTCTGCTTCCAATGTGCCAGTACCCCAATGTGCAAGTTCCCCAACGTGCACGTACCCCAATGTGGCCCGGGCTGCGAGGGCCCTTTATAGCTGCTCGCAGCTCTATTTATTCTTCTTCTTGAAGGGATCCAGTTGAAAATTGGTCAGAAAAGCCTTAAGATGTTGATCATGCCCCACACCGAATATTGTAACTTTTCGCCAAAGGGCGTGGCCGCTACGGTGCCGCAAAGTCTAAAGATTTTTCGTGACAATAAAAGCTGCATTAACTTGACCGAGATGATCCTATCTTCTCAAAATTTCACACATTTGATGAGAGTCCAGCCCTAAAGACATCTACTGACTTATATTTCATCTAACTGATAGCGCCACCTAGTGGCAATTTTCTTTCTTACGAATTTTCTTCTACGTTTTTCTCCAAACACGTTAACTGGACCTACCTCATATTTGCTCAGATGAGGGTTTCGGCCTTCATGATGTCACAACACGAAATTTGTGAGTTTTCGCGAATCGCTGTGGGCGTGGCTAAGCACTGTTCACCAAGAAAACAACGCCAGTATTGATGGTCTAAACATGCGCAGAAACTCATGAAACTTGGCACACACATCTGGTCTGGTAAAATGAACAATATTTTATTGTTGATTGTGCTATTTTTACAAAAATGACTCAATAGGAATTTTTAATGAAGCAGCCCCGGTTGTACGTTTAAGCAAGATCTACGAAAATTTTTAGGTGTATGAGGGAGCCCAAGACCTACAAAAAAAGTCTATTGGACCCATATGCTAAAATGAACAGGAAGTGAGCTACGAATTTTTGAATGTCCCATTTTTGACGATTTTTGCACATTCACAGGGGGCAGACTTTTGCCCACTTCTCCTACACGTTTCATCTGACTGAGTTAAGACTTGACCTGGACCATGTCAAGACCTGAGCCAACGACAGGGCGAAAAAGCTTGACTTTTCGAAATACTATATGATGGAGGCGGGGCATCAAAATTTGTGTTTCGCACTGAAAAAGGATATGCTTAATAACTCCCCGGTACATGCTCCAAAAAATCCCAAACTTGACATGTATGTTTATCGTCAAGGCCTGAAGCTATCTCTATGACAACATTCAGTTATATATGCAGCGTCACCTAGCCCTTGAGGCATAAAAAAAAAATACCCCACATACGGTATTTTGTACAAAAAATGTAAACTCATTCTAAGTGTGATAACTAAGTCATTTATGAATATCTTTTAGTTTCCACCACTCAAAATGTTCACTGGCATCAGACTTATCCAAACATATATATATTTTTATTTATTTTTGATAGCCTCTGTGGACATTAAAAGCAATATCGTGAATGAAGGATATGCATAATAACTCCACGGTACATGCTCCAAAAAAAATCCCACACTTGACATGTATGCTTATAATCAAGGCCTGAAGGTATTTCTATGACAACATTCAGTTATAAATACAGCGCCACCTAGCCCTTGAGGCATAATATATAAAAAAATAAAAAAAACACATACGGTATTTTGTACAAAAAATGTAAACTCATTCTAAGTGTTATAACTAAGTCATTTATAAATATTCTTTTAGTTTCCACCACTCAAATTGTTCACTGGCTTCACACCGATCCAAACGTATGTACGTTTCCATTTTGTTTTATTCATTTTTGATTGCCCCTTTGGACAATAAAAGTAACATTGTGCAATGAGTACAACGAGCGATGATGTATATATACACTTTTACAAAAAATACCAATCAGGGCAACTCATTGCCTAAAAATAAATAAGGACGCTGATTTTTGCAGGTCTTAACAATCACCAAAACCCGTTGAGCTTGACACACACTGGCAAAAAAAATATTCTACATGTAAACGTTTATTATGCCATTTTCAAAGAAATTTTGCTTCCAATATGCCAGTACCCCAACGTGCCAGTACCCCAACGTGCAAGGACCCCAACGTGGCCCGGGCTGCGAGGGCCCTTTATAGCTGCTCGCAGCTCTAGTTTATTTTTGATAGCCTCGATGGACAATAAAAGCAACATCGTGCATTGAGTACGAGCAATGATGGGTATATATACTTTTGCAAAAAATACCAATCAGGTCAACTCATTCCCTAAAAATAAAAAAGGACGCTGATTTTTGCAGATCTTAACAATCACCAAAACCCATTGAGCTTGACACACACATCACACCTAGCAAAAAAAATCCACATGTAAAGGTTTATCATGCCATGTTAAAAGAAATTTTGCTCCTAATGTGCCAGTACCCCAATGTGCGAGTACCCCAACGTGCAAATACCCCAATGTGGCCCGGGCTGCGAGGGCCCTTTATAGCTGCTCGCAGCTCTAGTTCTTCTTCTTGTTCTTTATTCTCCGCCAACAATCGCATTTTTGAGGACCTAAACATTTACGAAAACTCACCGAAATTTGCACACTCTTCGGGCCCGACGAAAAATTAGATATTCTGACGTTGTCATAACGCGACTCTATAGCGCCCCCTAGCATAAAAAAATAAACACCAATCCCGGCACGTTTGACCTAGAGCTACGAAAATTGGCAGGCACGTATAGCACCCCGAGACGCACAAAAAAAGTCAGTGGAAGCCATTTCCTAAAATGTACAGGAAGTGAGCTATGAATTTTTGAATGTCCAATTTTGGCCCATTTTGGCACATTCACTGTGGTCATACTTTCCCCCCCTTTGCAAACAGTTTTAATCCGATTGACTTCAAACTTGGCATGTATCATCTCAAGACCTGAGACAACAACTGGGCAAAATATCTTGACTTTTCGGAATACTATATGACGGGGGCGGAGGATCAAATATTGCCTTTAAAATTTCATTTGTCCAGAAAGACAAAAATGCTTAATGGTACAAGCTCCAAAAAATCTCAAACTTCTCAGGCAACGTAATAGTCACGGCCTGAAAACATCTATATGATAAAATTCAGTTATACATATAGCGCCACCTAGTGGTAACAATAAATGTCATACTTTACGTTTTTAGCTACTGCGCTGAGCTCGTTGAAGGGATCCAGTTGAAAGTTGGTCAGAAAAGTCTGAACATGTTGATCATGCCCCACACCGAATATTGTAACTTTTCGCCAAAGGGCGTGGCCGTTACGGTGCCGCAAAGTCTGAAGATTTTTCGTGACAATAAAAGCTGTATTAACTTGACCCAGATGATCCTATTTTCTTAAAATTTCACACAATTGATGACAGTCCAGCCCTTAACTCATCTACAAACTTATATTTCATCTTACTGATAGCGCCACCTACTGGCGATTTTTTTTTTCTTACGATTTTTCTTCAACGTTTCTCTCCAACCACGTTAACTGGACATATCTCATATTTGCTCAGATGAGGGTTTCGGCCTTCATGATGTCACAACACGAAGTTTGTGAGTTTTCGTGAATCGCTGTGGGCGTGGCTAAGCACTGTTCGCCAAGAAAACAACGCCACTTTTGAGGGTCTAAACTGGCACAGAAACACATGAAACTTGGCACACACATCCGGCTTGGCAAAATGAGCAATATTTTATCGTAGAATGTGATATTTTTCCAAAAATGACTCAGTAGCGCCCCCTAGAAATTTTTAACGGAACAGCCCCGCTTGTACGTTTAAGCAAGATCTATGAATATTTTTCGGTGTATGAGGGAGCCCAAGACCTACAAAAAAAGTCTCTTGGACCCATATGCTAAAATGAATGGGAAGTGAGCTACGAATTTTTGAATGTCCAATTTTTGACGATTTTTGCACATTTACAGGGGGCATACTTTTGACCACTTCTCCTACACGTTTCATCCGACTGACTTCAGGCTTGACCTGGACCATGTCAAGAACTGAACCAACGACAGGGGGAATAATCTTGACTTTTTGAAATACTATATGATGAGGGCGGGGCATCAAAATTAGTATTTCGCAATGAAAAAGGAAATGCTTAATAACGCCCCGGTACATGCTCCAAAAAATCCCAAACTTGACATGTATGTTTATAGTCAAGGCCTGGAGCTATCTCTATGACAACATTCTGTTATATATGCAGCGCCACCTAGCCCTTGAGGCATGAAAAAAAAATACCCCACTTACGGTATTTTTACAAAAATTGTAAACTCATTCTAAGTGTGATAACTAAGTCATTTCTGAATATTCTTTTACTTTCCACCACTCAAAATGTTCACTGGCATCAGACCGATCCAAACATACGTACTTTTTTATTTTTTTTAATTTTTTTTTGATAGCCTCTATGGACAATAACAGCAACATTGTGCAATGAGTACGAGCGATGTTGTGTATATATACTTGTAGCGATAATTGGGTCGTCTTTTGGACGAATTAATAATCTGGACGTTACAGAGGTAAATTATATTTACCTCGATAACCTCTGGGGCACCACGTTGGTTTTGCTTTGGGTTAACAGGAGCAAACAACGACCAAAATCCTTCTTTCATCAGTCATTTATAATCTAAAGTCGCCACACTCGATATTCAGTGGTTCGTTGTACTAACAAAAGAATAATAATCCACTCGGAAACACAGATGACTTAGGCGGAATAGAGTTCATAAAACATGCATTTATTCACGATTGCTACACTACAGAATCAAAACACTGCCTATCTAACTATTCTACCGTCAGAAGAAAAGGAATAAAATAATGCGAATGAAAATAAGGAAGGAATGCGAATGAATAAAGAAACAGGGAAAAGAGAAATTTGACCTGCCAGATTTGTGATATGTTTCAAACGTAAGTGGCACACAGTGGATACGCCGAGCTAGAAATCAAACGCACACTTACGAGAATCGTTTGCGTCGAATGAGCAGAAAGGTCTTGAAAAAAAAGGGGGAAAAATAGTCAATGTTCGTTCCAAAAAGGCAAGAAAATAAAAAAAAAAAGGGATTTATTCCACAGGTGAGCAAGGGAAAGCCGCTCAGGGGCCTGACGTAGTTGTGCGGCTCGTCCCTTGATTGGTCGGCGATCCGGCGAGGTTGATTCTCGCCAAGGTTGGCTCTGCCGGGCAGCTGTCCGAGTTCAGGTGTTGCAGCTCGGTCAGTACGCGCCTGCGTACGGGGAAGGCCAGCCGTTGGAGGTGCGTTGGCACTGCGGCGGAGCGCCACCGAATAGCAGGTGAGGTGCGCGGCTTAGGTGCACAACCTTGAGTCCGGCTATACGTTGCAAGTGTACGCCGGGGCCGCGGAGTCCGGGCGGGCAAGCACCGATGGTGGAACAAAAAACAAAGACAAAAAAAAAGCAAGAGAGTCTTTAGTCAGCGTTGCAGTTTGCACCTGCTTTGGCGTGGCGTGGAGCGAGGGTCCGCTCTCGGCAACGGTTGCTGCCAGAAAAGAAAAGGCCACGTGGTTGGCAAGTTTCTTGGAACAAAGAGTTCGAGCAGGCTGGGACACTTGCAGGTCGTGCCAGAGAGTTTTTGGAAGAGGCTTGGAAGCCAGAGGGGAGAGGCGGGAGAGCAGGAAGAGGGACGAGCAGAGGTCCCCTCATCCTTTTAAAGTCTTTGGGCGGGGCTTCAGTGGGTGGTGGCACACCCTTCTGTTAAAGAGATTAATAATTTGGCATTAAATTTGGTCAGTCTGGCAAATCAGTTTTCCCACACAACCCGTTTAACACACATCGTAATTAATGCATCATAAACTAACTTGTGAGGTAACTTCTACTTGTCTAATCTGACTGAACTGAGAGATATTGATTATCTTTCATTCTTTATGGAGTACAAATGAAATAGGATGTTCATACACACAAAGACATAACATGAATCATTCGTAGTTCAGTTGTCTGTCAAGAATTATCATGGTATAAATGTGTAAAATGCGGTTACTTATGTGAATTGTCACTAAGGATAGTTCCAAGTTTCACCACTTGGCGGTGCTGTTGCTCCATCTAGACGTTCCAGGAAGGGCGAGGCGCCAGAATACCCTTTGTGATTGATAAGAAGTCATGAACATTCCTTTGATCGGTCATTTGTGTATTCCAAATCATTGGAGCCATTTGTTCGGGCTCCGAGAAGACGGGCTTGAATACACTCCTTCGGCAGACGCATAAATTCCTTTGTCACCTGGTCAGCGGCTTCAAAAGAGCCTTGTTGGTGGTTGGATGACCACCTGCAGAGCTAACCAAGCCTGGATCCTGTCTGGGCAGTGGAATATTTATGCGACTGCAGAGAATTTGCTTTAGGAGAAGCAAACTTAAAAAAAAAAATTAGAGGGTGGATTGGGCCATCGGCCATAGTTGTTACATACTTTTACAAAAAATACAAATCAGGGCAACTCATTCCCTAAAAATAAAAAAGTATACTGATTTTTGCAGATCTTAACATTCACCAAAACCCATTGAGCTTGACACACTCATCACATCTGGCAAAAGAAAAATCTACATGTAAAGGTTTATTATGCCATTTTCAAAGAAACTCTGCTCTCAATGTGCCAGTACTCCAACGTGCAAGTACCCCAACGTGGCCCGCGCTGCGAGGGCCCTTTATAGCTGCTCGCAGCTCTAGTTGAAATTATTATTGTTAAATTGTGTTACAGTGACTCCTATTTACAACGTTGAATCCATTTTATAATGACACAACTTTACTGCATACAAACCAGAACATTTTGGTGTGTTCTTTTCATATTAACCCATGCATTTTAGAACATTTTAAATACCCACACAGTATTATGTTTAATAATTATATATAAACCGAATCTGTTAAATGACAGAATAGACTCTCGCTGCCTTGTGCCGTTCGTATATAATTGACAGGATAAAGCGGAAAATTATTCATTTTTTTTTTTAGATTTTAGATTTCCGTTTCAAAAACGGACATAGAATGAACTAAAGGTACACAGACCGATGGGGTCCGTGTCTCTTTTGGTCATTAAATATTACGTTTAGAAAAATATACTAAAAATAGAAAAACGGCTTATTTGATTTTCGTTTTAATATAGAAACCCCAAACTTTAAATACAACTTGATGTTCTCATTTGGTTGTTTGGGACGGCTAAGGAAAAGTCCAATAACAGTTTCATTTTTGATTTTTATTTCAAAAATGAAAAGAGGTTATAGCAGAAGATTTAAATCAAAATGGTCCATAAAGTTATTTTGGATTGGCGGAAGTTGTCACCGCGAGCACCCACCGATGCACAAAATGCACGTTCAACAATTCAAAATTAGAATGGAAAATTTACAGATGAGTCATTATAAATGCTCACGTTAATACTTGTAAATCACACGTAAAAATCATAAATATCTTTGCAGATATGAAAAATACGTGAAAATTGTGAAAGTTTGTCGATCTGAAAAACACGTGGAATTGTGTATATTTGTGGATGTCAAAAACAAGTGAAATCACAAATATACTTGTGTGAATAATTTTGAGACAAATCTCTCCCCATAAATGGGATCTAGTGTGCTCCAACAATATATAATTGTTTGATTTCCAATACCGATTGCAAATGTATCTCAAATTTTATTTTATTTTTCAGGTATGTCGGTAGTATTTGAGGGTTGCAGACACAGCTATTTCCAAAGTCTGGTGTCCTGGGCAAAATCAAATGGGTCTTCCTGTGATGGTGTCCAAATTGCCAACTTTGGAAAAGAAGGCTTTGGTCTTCAAGCCACCAGAGACATAAAGGTGAGAATAACGGTGGTGTTGAGTGTATATACTGTAGATATTTTTTTTAAATTTATTTTATTTTTTTTACTTCATCATCTCTGTCTCATGTGTTTTAAATTCATGTTTTATTATTTGTCAGATTCTATTTAATGAAAAATAACTGGTAAAATGAATGTTCTTTTCCGAAATTATTTTATTGTTGAATAACTTAACATTTATTACCTCAAAGAACAGAACAAAAGTACCGAAAATTGGTACTCTTGAGTATAAACGCCGAAATTGACAATTGGAACCGAACCGGTTAAAATATGAAAGGTACCCATCCCAACATGAACGCAGCACATGCTGTTTTTTCAACATCCATCCATGGTCCAATAAATGTAGCAAAGATGTTTGCATTTTCGCAAGCAAAAATTTTTCTTGACGCTGTAAAATTTTGAACATCCCTTTGTCCATCTTATACCTCCAACCCGACGAATATTAACGGGCACAATTTTGGTCCAAGTGCTTCTCGCCTTTTATACTCCTGACCTGTTTTCATGCCTGCGTTGAGCAGCTCCTCCTGTGTTGTTCTGGGCTGATTCTTCGCCTTTCTTTCGGTCCCTTTTCCCTCGTCGCCGTGTGAAGCGGCCGTGTGAACACACTGTACAGCTCTGGCAATGAAACGCTAGCGAGTAAAGCTAATCGAAAAAAAATTTTTTTTTCCATTTCCTTTATTTAACCAGGCAAGAAACTCATTGAAAGTAACAATTGCTAATCCAAGAGGGATCTGATCACAGGCTTACAAAGCCCCTTCGCTATTTGTGTGAATGCAGCATTGTTAATTACGTGGCTTGGTACTCTGTCCACTATCGGGTAACATACATTTCAAGTTTACGTTCCCAACTTTCCGCCAAGATATTGCAGTTAGCTTGTCTGAACGGGGAGTGTGGACAATTATTTTTAGCTAGTCAGAACGGAAAGTGTGGAAAGTCAATTTGTAAGAAAATGGCTAAATGCCAGTTCAACATGAACTGGCTCGAAGATGGCTCACCTGATTTCAAAGTCCAATGCACTGAAAAGAAACCACAAAGAAAAAGTTGCTCAAGTGAAGGCCCTTGAAGCTGAAATCAGTGCTAAAGAGGAGGACCTCAGATACATGGTTGTATAGGTTGTATGTAGGTGATTGTTATGTACATTGTTTTGAGAATCGAAGTTCATCTCAGGTTGGTCATTGTCAATATTGTTTATTGTATTATATGCTTTTGGTGCACTTTGACATGTTTGAAACCAATACAAGTTGACTTGGTTTTAAGAATCAAATATGTAGCCCCCCCCCTTTTTTAGGGGTCTTCGGTCGGTCGTGAAGTTGGTCTAAAATTTTTCTCATAATGGTCTAAAAAGGTCTAAAAAAGGTCTAAAATTTCACTGAGTGATTCCTGCAAGAACCCTGTATATACACTGGGTGGGGTCACATTCATGGTGTAAGGGAAGAGCTCGCCAGTCGGCGAGCTGGCAAACTCAATAACAGGGTTAGGTTTCACTAGAACGCTGGTGTGACGACCGGGGCCTCTTCCCACCGGGCTTGGTGTTCTGGTGTACCGCCCCTCCCCCGGTGCTAAAGTAACTTTGACAAACATATGATCTGAAATATGAGTTAGCGGAAGAAAATGAAAGGATCTTTGTGCAGTTTGTCACATTTTTTACTCATGACTGCCACCTCTGGCCCAAAGCATAACTACAGCATCCCAACTGCGGAAAGTTAGCAGCTCATGCGTGCAGTGTCGTATGCTAGCTAACACCACAGGCTAATGCTAGCACAAGGCCACATGTCCTCTACTCCGTGGGGACGCGCATAATGTCACCCTCTACCACACAAACATTTTTTCTTACGTTTGTGCTGGTTGTATTCTTTGTACAGGCAGAAGAACTGTTCTTGTGCATCCCGAGGAAGATACTGATGACCTTGGAATCAGCAAAGAATTCCATCCTTGGTAAGGAATTTAAATCTTCATTTCACCAGTAGTGTGAAGACAACTAAAAGTTCAACATTTTATTTTATAGCATATCACTGGTTCTCAACCCCGGTTCCTGAGTACCCCTATCCAGCCTGTTTTCCATGTCTCCCTCAGTCAACACAGCCGAGGATCGTTATCAGGCTTCATGCAGAGCTTTGCTGATTAGGTGATTGTTTGAAACACCTGTGTTGGCTGTGGGAGACATGAAAAACAGGCTGGATAGGTGTACTCGAGGACCGCGATTGAAAACCACTGCTATATATAGTATGCATTATTAAAATTGTGGTAAAATGTTATAACTAGAAATGCCATTTGTGGGGAAATGGCGTGGGAAGGCTGGAGAGCTGAATGAATACCTGTGGAATGATTTGGAATAATGTTGAATTATGTTGAATGATATTGAATGGTGTGGAATGATATTGAATGGTGTTGAATGGAAAGTGTAGAATGTGGGAATAATCGGCTACAAAATCGGAAATTGTGAATTTTGGAACTGAAAAGCTGTAAGAGCTCATGGCCTGAATTACTGGAATATATTGAAGTTGGAATGAAGTAAATCGGATGAATAATGTGGAAGTAAATGGAAAATGTATAATGCGGGAATAATCGGTTACGAAATCGAAAATTGTCAATTTTGGAACTGAAAAGCAGGAATCGTTCATAGCATGAATTACTGGAATGTACTGAAGTTGGAATGAAGTCAATCGGATGAATAACGTGGAAGTAAATGGAAAATGTAGAATGTGGGAATAAGCGACAACGAAATCGGGAATTGAGAATTTTGGAACTGAAAATCTGGAAGAGCTCATGGCGTGAATTACTGGAATATGTACTGAAGTTGGAATGAAGTAAATCGGATGAATAACGTGTAAGCCAATGGAAAATGTAGAATGTGGGAATAATCGACAACGAAATCGGGAATTGTGAATTTTGGAACTGAAAATCTGAAAGACCTCATGGCGTGAATTACTGGAATATATTTAAGTTGGAATGAAGTAAATCGGATGAATAATGTGGAAGTAAATGGAAAATGTATAATGTGGGTATAATCGGCTACGAAATCGGAAATTGTGAATTTTCGAACTGAAAAGCTGGAAGAGCTCACGGCCTGAATTACTGGAATATATTTAAGTTGGAATGAAGTAAATCGGATGAATAATGTGGAAGTAAATGGAAAATGTATAATGCGGGAATAATGGGCTCCGAAATCGAAAATTGTAAATTTTGGAACTGAAAAGCACGAATCGCTCATAGCATGAAATACTGGAATGTACTGAAGTTGGAATGAAGTGAATCGAATGAATAATGTGGAAGTAAATGTGAAATGTAGAATCAGCAAAATGTTGAATGTGGGAATAATCGGCAACGAAATCGGAAATTGTGAATTTTGGAACTGAAAAGCTGGAATGTACTGAAGTTGGAATGAAGTAAATCAGATTAATAATGTGGAAGTAAATGGAAAATGTATAATGTGGGAATAATCGGCTATGAAATCGGAAATTGTGAATTCTGGAACTGAAAAGCTGGAATCGCTCATAGCATGAAATACTGGAATGTACTGAAGTTGGAATGAAGTGAATCGGATGAATAATGTGGACGTAAATGTGAAATATAGAATCTCCAAAATGTAGAATGTGGGAATAATCGGCTACGAAATCGTAAATTGTGAATTATGGAAGTGAAAAGTTGGAAGAGCCCACGGCCTGAATTACTGGAATATATTGAAATTGGAATGAAGTAAATCGGATGAATAATGTGGAAGTAAATGGAAAATGTATAATGCGGGAATAATCGGCTATGAAATCGAAAATTGTGAATTTTGGAACTGAAAAGCTGGAATCGCTCATAGCATGAAATACTGGAATGTACTGATGTTGGAATGAAGTGAATCGGATGTATAATGTGGAAGTAAATGTGAAATGTAGAATCTCCAAAATGTTGAATGTGGGAATAATCGGCTACGAAATCGGAAATTGTGAATTATGCAACTGAAAAGCTGGAAGAGCTCACGGCCTGAATTACTGGAATATATTGAAATTGGAATGAAGTAAACCGGATGAATAATGTGGAAGTAAATGGAAAATGGAAAATGTGGGAATAATCGGCTATGAAATCGAAAATTGTGAATTTCGGAACTGAAAAGCTGGAATCGCTCATAGCATGAAATCCTGGAATGTACTGAAGTTGGAATGAAGTGAATCGGATGAATAATGTGGAAGTAAATGTGAAATGTAGAATCTCCAAAATGTTGAATGTGGGAATAATCGGCAACGGAATCGGAAATTGTGAATTTTGGAACTGAAAAAGCTGGAAGAGGTCATGGCAAGAATTACTGGAATATATTGAAGTTGGAATGAAGTGAGTCGGATGAAAAAAGTGGGAATAAATGTGAAATGTAAAATCTCCCAATAGAAGTCAATGGGGAAAAATCGGGTACGAAATCGGAAATTGTGGGTAAACGGTGAATATTTGGAATAAACAAAATGCACCCAAGCATGTCATGAATATTTGAAATATGTCAATGTGATCATGTTAGTTTCGTCAGTGACAACAAAACAAAAAAAATAATTTCTTCAACGCACATTTTTCACCAGACTAAGACTAGACTAGACAAGACTAAATCCCCCATTAATAAACAAGCACTGGGACTAAATCAACATGGATTTTTGTCAACTATTGAGGACGAGATGAAAATGCATTTCACTTAATAAAAACTGGGCTAAAATCTATGGGCATTTTAGTTCATGAACAAAGACGAGAGGAAAATTATACGATATTGTAAAATCTTTTCTCTGCAAATCAGTTACTGTGACACTGTCATATGATGCGTCGTGTATATATGTGTATATATTAGAGGTGTAACACTAACCGAGTGCGCTGGCACATTAACTAATATATCAATCTAAAAATAGCTCGAACCGGCTCGGTTTGATGTTGCTGATATATGGAATTAGACTCTTATAAAACAACCAAGACAGTCCAGATGGGATCGATTCAATGTTGTGAGAATGAAATGTCCTGGATGAATGAGAATATTATTCACAAGCCAGCTGTTACTGCATTTCCTTGACTCTTAAGTCACGCGAGACTTCGCCCGGGAGACCTGTTTGTTTGTGCGTGGGAGGGAAAAAAAAAAAGTCATGCGAGAGTTGTCGTAGTTATGTGATGTCAGGCATTGCTTTGCGTTTGGGAGGAAAGTTGTAAGGAGATGCGGAAGAGAGTCACAACGTGCTCCTGCAAGTTTAATGTCCAAAGTAGAGGTGTCAGTCAATTAAAAATTTGAATTACAGTTAATCACATGATTTCAATAATTAACTCATGATTAATCTCAAATTAATCGCGTATTTTATATCTCAATTTATATCTAAATTAACAATTCAATGTTCAATATTTTTTTCAAATTTTTCATACTCTTGTTAAAATAAAAAGAAGAAATATTAACCTAATAGAAACCTGGTTGCATTTTTTTAGTCACTGTTACAGTAATTTCAAAGCAATTCATACATTTTTTAAATGAAAAATATGTATTGTATTGTAAAAACCAAGTGTGACATTGATTTGTGTTGGTCATTTTTCTGTCACTACATGTCATAATAGCTTTTGTAAGACTATGGTTACAGCTCAGTGCATTTTTCTTTTCAGATTAAGAGCTGACTATTTTTTTAAATGAAGTAACTTGTGAAATTCTGCACACTTTTAAAATTGTAAAAAAAAACAAAAAAAAAAAAAACTTCAACCCAGCCCTTATAAATATGTGCATTGTGTTATTTAATTTATTACTGCTAAATTGTGTTACAGTGACTGATTTGCACAACGTTGAATGCTTTTATTTTGTTAAGTACAATACATAAAGCACCTTGTAAAATGACGCAACTTTACTGGAAATGAACCAGCCAAATTGGTATGTTCTTTTCATATTAAGAGCTATATAATTATTAACATGAATTGACTTGCGGACTTCTGCACATTTTTTATATGGTAAAATATAACTTGCGGTATCTCTCTTATAACTCGAGATATTGACGCTAATAATAGACAGTTGGAAATTTTTTGTCCATTTTGAGATTTCTCCACAAATAGCTTCCTTGAGGTATCGAGTTTCATTTCAGTAAAAAATTGTAATAGAAGTGTATGAAAATGAACAATAGTATGCTTCGTAAATAGGGGCACGTTTTTAGCCTAGCTGCTAGCTACCGCCACTTCTTGTGCAACTGGAAAAACAACCCGAATTTCCTAGCCTCAAACGTAATTCACAAATGGTTTATATAAATAAAAGTTGTGAGGATAAGCGGATCTGCTAATGAATGGGTGGACATAGCAACGAAAAAAAAAAAGTCGAAAGTCAACAGTCAGCACGAAAGTGAACGAACAGTCATCCTACCTTGGAGCAGAAGCTGTTGTCATCTGTTGTCGGTTACTGGCGAATTGTCATTCAAACAGACAGAGATGTTCTCCAGGATTGCTTTCTTAATGAATCGATGTCTATTTTTAATTAAAATTACAGTGGAACCTCTACTTACGAACGTCTCTTCATATGAAATTTTCGAGTTACGAAACGCCTCAACGGGAAAATATTGCCTCTTGTTACGAAAGAAATTTCTAGATACGAAAGGTAAAAATACATTACTGAACGCAACATACTTTCGGCTATGGCTATTTTTCCTACCATAGGTATCTATGAGCGTAAATACTAGATCGGTGTTTGTGCATCGTTCTGGCATCCCATTGGCTAAGAGGAACCTCTACCATAGGTATCTATGAGCCTAGATAATAGATCGGTGTCAATACAGTGTCCTCATCATTCATCCCGCGGCCCATGAGGTGTTCCGAGTTTTTCGTAAATGTATGAACTAACGGGCAACGAATTTGTGCAAAAATTCAAACAATTGGTGATTGATGAAGGCACAGTAAGTTTTTAATTGCGACAAGACGGGCCCTTTTTAAAAAAAAAAAATGGCTCGCCATACCGGAAATTTCCATGAAGTTTCAGAATTTGTTTAAAAGAATCGCCCAGAAAAAGTGTTCACCAGTTGGGCGTTTGCTCACTAAGATGATGTTTGCCTTGGACATTTCAGAAGGATTGTTTAAAAAAAAAAATAAATAAAAAAATAAAAAAAATAAAAAAAAATCCATGGATCAGTTCTTTACAAAACACCAGGCAAAAAAAAAATAAAAAAAAAAAAAACAGAAAAAAACACTTCTGAGAGAGGAAAACATGAACCAAAGAGGGCAAAAAACGATGAGGACAGCAGTTAAAAAGGTAAATGACCATCATTTTTATTCTTTACTCAATTCTTTGTTATTTACATTATGCACAACTCTCATTTATTGTGCAATAATCTAATTAGGGCCCGAGCAGCGACCGCTGCGAGGTCCCTATTGTTTTTGTAAAAATTATTATTAGGGCCCGAGCAGCGACCGCTGCGAGGTCCCTATTGTTTTTGTAAAAATTATTATTATTATTATTATTAGGGCCCGAGCAGCGACCGCTGCGAGGTCCCTATTGTTTTTCGTTCGAATTATTATTATTATTATTATTATTATTATTATTATTAGGGCCCGAGCAGCGACCGCTGCGAGGTCCCTATTGTTTTTGTAAAAATTATTATTATTATTATTATTAGGGCCCGAGCAGCTACCGCTGCGAGGTCCCTATTGTTTTTCGATCGGATTATTAGGGCCCGAGCAGCGACCGCTGCGAGGTCCCTATTGTTTTTGTAAAAATTATTATTATTATTATTATTATTATTATTATTAGGGCCCGAGCAGCGACCGCTGCGAGGTCCCTATTGTTTTTGTAAAAATTATTATTATTATTATTATTATTATTATTATTATTATTATTATTATTAGGGCCCGAGCAGCTACCGCTGCGAGGTCCCTATTGTTTTTCGATCGGATTATTATTATTATTATTATTATTATTATTATTATTCTTCTTCTTCTTCTCCGTAAACGATCACGATTTTGGGTACCTAAACATTTACGAAAACTCACCAAACTTTGCACACTCCTCAGGCCCGGCGAAAAATTTGATGTTATGAAGTCGTCATAACAACGCAACTCTATAGCGCCCCCTAGCATAGAAAAATAAAAACCAAGCCCGGCATGTTTGAGCTAGAGCAACGAAAATTGGCAGGCACGTGTAGCACCCCGAGACGCACAAAAAAGTCTATTGGGACCATGTAGCTAAAATGTACAGGAAGTGAGCTATGAATTTTTTAATGTCCAATTTTGGCCTATTTTGGCACATTCACTGTGGTCATGCTTTTTCCCCCTTTGCAAACATTTTTCATCCAATTGACTTCAAACTTGGCATTTATCATCTCAAGACCTGAGAGAACAACTGGGGAAAAAATCTTGCCTTTTCGAAATACTATATGACGGGGGCGGGGCATCAAATATTGCCTTTAAAATTTCATTTGTCCAGAAAGAGCAAATGCTTAATAACTCCCATGTTCAAGCTCCAAAAAATCTCAAACTTATCAGGCAACTTAATAGTCACGACCTGAAAACATCTATATGAAAAAATTCAGTTATCCATGTAGCGCCACCTAGTGGTAACAATAATTGTCATACTTTACGTTTTTAGCTACTGTGCTGAGCTCGTTGAAGGGATCCAGTTGAAAGTTGGTCAGAAAAGCCTTAAGATGTTGATCATGCCCCACACCAAATATTGTAACTTTTCGCCAAAGGGCGTGGCCGCTACGGTGCCGCAAAGTCTGAAGATTTTTCGTGACAATAAAAGCTGCATGAACTTGACCGAGATGATCCTATCTTCTCAAAATTTCACACATTTGATGAGAGTCCAGCCCGAAAGACATCTACGAACTTATATTTCATCTTACTGATAGCGCCACCTAGTGGCAATTTTTTTTCTTACAAATTTTCTTGTACATTTTTCTCCAAACACGTTAACTGGACCAACCTCATATTTGCTCAGATGAGGGTTTCGGCCTTCATGATGTCACAACACGAAGTTTGTGAGTTTTCGCGAATCGCTGTGGGCGTGGCTAAGCACTGTTCGCCAAGAAAACAACTCCAGTTTTGATGGTCTAAACATGCGCAGAAACTCATGAAACTTGGCACACACATCTGGCCTGGCAAAATGAGCAATATTTTATCATGTATTGTCCTATTTTTACAAAAATGACTCAATAGCGCCCCCTAGAAATTTTTAACGAAGCAGCCCCGATTGTACGTTTAAGCAAGATCTACGAAAATTTTTAGGTGTATGAGGGAGACAAAGACCTACAAAAAAGTCTCTTGGACCCATGTGCTAAAATGAACAGGAAGTGAGCTACGAATTTTTGAATGTCCCATTTTTGACGATTTTTGCACATTTTCAGGGGGCATACTTTTGCCCACTTCTCCTACACGTTTTATCCGACTGACGTATGACTTGACCTGGACCATGCCAAGACCTGAGCCAACAACAGACGGAAAAATCTTGACTTTTGGAAATACTATATGATGAGGGCGGGGCATCAAAATTTGTGTTTCGCACTGAAAAAGGATATGCTTAATAACTTCCCGATACATGCTCCAAAAAATCCCAAACTTGACATGTATGTTTATCGTCAAGGCCTGAAGTTATCTCTATGACAACATTCAGTTATATATGCAGCGCCACCTAGCCCTTGAGGCATGAAAAAAAAATACCCCACTTACGGTATTTTGTACAAAAAATGTAAACCCATTCTAAGGGTGATAACTAAGTCATTTAGGAATATTCTTTTACTTTCCACCACTCAAAATATTCACTGGCATCAGACCTAACCAAACATACATATTTTTATTTAGTTTTATGTATTTTTGATAGCCTCTATGGACATTAAAAGCAATATCGTGAATGAAGGCTATGCTTAATAACTCCCAGGTACATGCTCCAAAAAATCCCATACTTGAAATGTATATTTATCGTCAAGGCCTCAAGATATCTCTATGACAAAATTCAGTTATAAATACAGCGCCACCTAGTCCTTGAGGCATAAAAAAAAATGCCTCACTTACGGTATTTTTGCAAAAATTGTAAACTCATTGTAAGTGTGATAACTAAGTCATTTATGAATATTCTTTTACTTTCCACCACTCAATATGTTCACTGGCATCAGACCGATCCAAACATACGTATTTTTTATTTAGTTTTATTTATTTTTTGATCGCCTCTATGGACAATAAAAGCAACATTGTGCAATGAGTACGAGCGATGATGTGTGTATATATACTTTTACGAAAAATACCAATCAGGGCAACTCATTGCCTAAAAATAAAAAAAAAAAGACGCTGATTTTTGCAGATCATCACCAAAACCCATTGAGCTTGTCACACTCATCACACCTGGCAAAAAAAAAATAAAAAATCCACATGTTTATCATGCCATTTTCAAAGAAATTCTGCTTCCAATGTGCCAGTACCCCAATGTGCAAGTTCCCCAACGTGCAAGTACCCCAACGTGGCCTGGGCTGCGAGGGCCCTTTATAGCTGCTTGCAGCTCTAGTTAGGGCCCGAGCAGCGACCGCTGCGAGGTCCCTATTGTTTTTGTAAAAATTATTATTATTATTAGGGCCCGAGCAGCGGCGGCGGCGGTGCCGCTGCGAGGCCCTATTGTTTTTGTAGGAATTCTTCTTATTATTATTCTTATTATTATTATTCTTATTATTATTCTTCTCCGCAAACAATCGCATTTTTGAGACGCTAAACGTGAACGAAAACTCACCAAACTTTACACGCACATCAGGCCTGGCGAAAAATTTGATATTTTAAAGTCGCCATACATGATAACAGAAAAATGGCTCCATAGCGCCACCTACATAGGTTAAACGGATCCCTGTCCCGCTACGATTGTCCTATGGCGACGAAAATTGTGTGGCACCCGTAGCACATCCAGATGAACAAAAACCTCTTTGATGTGTGTACCCTAAAATAGACAGAAAGTGAGGTATGATCATCTGACTGTCCAATTTTGGCCCAGTTTTGCACATTTACAGGGGTCATACTTTTGCCCGCTTCTCCTACACGGTTAACCCGATTAACTTCAAACTTGGGCTGGACCATCTCAACACCTGGGACAACATCATTGTAAAAAATCTAAAGTTTTTGATATACTATATGACGTCGGCGACGCATCAAATTTAGAGTTTAAAAATTCTTACTTCATGAAGCATTGCCGGTTGTACGTTTAATCTAGAGCTACGAAAATTTGTACACATATGTAACAGGCTATGACCTACAAAAAACTCTTTTTGAACCATATGCTAAACCTCACAGGAAGTCCGCCATTTTGATTTATTTTGGAACGTGTTGCCATTTTTTTGGCCATTTCATTGGGGTCTTATTTTAACGAACTCCTCCTACAGTGTTTATCCGATCATCTTCAAACTTGGTGTGATTCATCTTAAGATGTTGAAGATGAAAAGTTATTGAAAGCTTTGTATTTCGTCGCACGCTGTTGTCATGGCATGCACTGTTTGCAAAGGAAAAAAAATATCCTTAAAGAAGCATTGCCAGTTGTACGAAGCAGCTAGAGCTACGAAAATTTGTAGACATATGTAACAGCCCAAGATGTACAAAAAAGTCTCTTGGTGCCCTGTGCTAAACCCAACAGGAAGTCCCCCAGGGGCCGGGCATCACATTTTAAGCTAAAAAACTCCTCTTTAACAAAGCATACCCGGCTGTACGTTTCACCTAGAGTTACCAAAATTTGTAGAGGTATATAACAGCCCTCGAGGTACAAAAAACTCTTTTTGAACCATATGCTAAACCTAACAGGATGTCCGCCATTTTTATTTACTTTGGAATGTGTTGCCATTTTTTGGGCCATTTCATAGGGGTCATATTTTAACGAACTCCTCCTACAGAGTTTATCCGATCATCTTCAAACTTGGTGTGACTCATCTTAAGATGTTGAGGATGAAAAGTTATTGAAAGCTCTTTATTTCGTCGCACGCTGTTGTCGTGGCATGCACTTTTTGCAAAGGAAAAAAATCCCTCTTAATGAAGCATTCCCAGTTGTACGAAGTAGCTAGAGCTACAAAAAATTGTAGACATATGTAACAGCCCACAGTGTACAAAAAAGTCTCTTGGTGCCATGTGCTAAACCCAACAGGAAGTCCCCCAGGGGCCGGGCATCACATTTTGAGCTAGAAAACTCCTCTTTAACGAAGCATTCCCGGTTGTACGTTTCACCTAGCGCGATGATAATTTGCAGGCATACATAAGAGCCCACGATGTACAAAAAAGTCTCTTGGAACCATGTGATAAACCAAACAGGAAGTCTGCCATTTTGATTTACGATGGGATTTGTTGCCATTTTTTGTGGCCTTTTTCAGTTGTCATATTTTAACGAACTCCTCGTACAAAGTTCATCCGACCGTCTTCAAACTTGGTGTGTTTCATCTTAAGATGTTTAAGATGCAAAGTTATCAAAAGTTTTTTATTTTGTCGCACGCTGCTGCTATAGCGATGCAGTTTGCCAAGTGAAGTGCTGCTTTGTTTTTTTATCTATACATGTGTGAAAACTTATGAAACTTTGCAAACACATCAGACTTGTCATGAACATGAATTTTTAGAGATTTATTGTGCAATTTGCAATAAATAGCGCCCTCTAGACATTTTTATGAAGTATTTCCGATTGTATGATTCTGCTAGATTTGTGAAAATTAGGACAGACCCCTATCAGCCTAATACCTACAAAAAAGTATTATGTAGCCATTTGCCAAACCAAAGAGGAAGTCCGCTATTTTGATTTTATTTTGGGAATTATACATCATTTTTGGCCTCTTTCATTAAACTTTGCACAGACAAGGCATGGAAAAAACTAACATTTTAAATGGTCCTTGTTCCATGTAACAGTACCCCAACGTGCCAGTACCCTGACGTGCAAGTAACCCAACGTTGTGCTCAATAGCGCCCTCTATGCATTTTTATGGAGCATTTCCAATTGTATGATTCAAGCGATACACAACTAAAGATGACTTGACCTAGATTTGTGAAAACTGGGAGGCATACCTATTAGCTTAAGACCTACAAAAAGTATTCTGTAGCCGTATGCTAAACCTAAAAGGAAGTCCGCCATTTTGAATTTATTTTGGGAATTGCACACCATATTTTGCGTTTTGATTAAACTTTGCACATACAAGGCTTGTCAAAAACATTTTAGATGGTCCTTGTCCTATTTGACAGTACCCCAACGTGCAAGTACCCCGACGTGCAAGTACCCCAACGTGGTCCGGGTTGCGAGGGCCCTTTATAGCTGCTCGCAGCTCTAGTTATTATTATTCTTCTTCTTCTTCTTCTTCTTCTTCTTTATTCTCCGCAAACGATCGCGATTTTGGGTACCTAAACATTCACGAAAACTCACCGAACTTTGCACACTCCTCAGGCCCGGCGAAAAATTTGATATTATTAAGTCGTCATAACAATGCGACTCGATAGCGCCCCCTAGCGTAGAAAAATAAAAACCAAGCCCGGCACGTTTGAGCTAGAGCAACAAAAATTGGCAGGCACGTGTAGCACCCCGAGACGCACAAAAAAGTCTATTTGGACCATGTAGCTAAAATGTACAGGAAGTGAGCTAAGAATTTTTTTATGTCCAATTTTGGCCTATTTTGGCACATTCACTGTGGTCATGCTTTTTCCCCCTTTGCAAACATTTTTCATCCCATTGACTTCAAACTTGGCATTTATCATCTCAAGACCTGAGAGAACAACTGGGCAAAACATCTTGCCTTTTTGAAATACTATATGACGGGGGCGGGGCATCAAATATTGCCTTTAAAATTTCATTTGTCCAGAAAGAGCAAATGCTTAATAACTCCCATGTTCAAGCTCCAAAAAATCTCAAACTTCTCAGGCAACGTAATAGTCACGGCCTGAAAACATCTATATGATAAAATTCAGTTATACATATAGCGCCACCTAGTGGTTACAATAAATGTCATACTTTACGTTTTTAGCTACTGTGCTGAGCTTGTTGAAGGGATCCATTTGAAAATTGGTCAGAAAAGCCTTAAGATGTTGATCATGCCCCACACCAAATATTGTAACTTTTCGCCAAAGGGCGTGGCCGCTACGGTGACGCAAAGTCTGAAGATTTTTCGTGAAAATAAAAGCTGCATTAACTTGACCGAGATGATCCTATCTTCTCAAAATTTCACACATTTGATGAGAGTCCAGCCCTAAAGACATCTACTGACTTATATTTCATCTAACTGATAGCGCCACCTAGTGGCAATTTTTTTTCTTACGAATTTTCTTCTACGTTTTTCTCCAAACACGTTAACTGGACCTACCTCATATTTGCTCAGATGAGGGTTTCGGCCTTCATGATGTCACAACACAAAGTTTGTGAGTTTTCACGAATCGCTGTGGGCGTGGCTAAGCGCTGTTTGCCAAGAAAACAACGCCAATTTTGAGAGCCTAAACTGGCACAGAAACACGTGAAACTTGGCACACACATCTTGCCTGGTAAAATTAGCAATATTTTATTGTTGATTGTGCTATTTTTACAAAAATGACTCAATAGCGCCCCCTAGAAGTTTTTAACGAAGCAGCCCCGGTTGTACGTTTAAGCAAGAACGACGAATATTTTTACGTGTATGAGGGAGTCAAAGACCTACAAAAAAGTCTCTTGGACCCATATGCTAAAATGAACATGAAGTGAGCTACGAATTTTTGAATGTCCCATTTTTTACGATTTTTGCACATTTTCAGAGGGCATACTTTTGCCCACTTCTCCTACACGTTTTATCCGACTGACTTATGACTTGACCTGGACCATGCCAAGACCTGAGCCAACAACAGACGGAAAAATCTTGACTTTTGGAAATACTATATGATGAGGGCGGGGCATCAAAATTTGTGTTTCGCACTGAAAAAGGATATGCTTAATAACTCCCCGATACATGCTCCAAAAAATCCCAAACTTGACATGTATGTTTATCGTCAAGGCCTGAAGGTTTCTCTATGACAACATTCAGTTATTTATGCAGCGCCACCTAGCCCTTGAGGCATGAAAAAAAAATACCCCACTTACGGTATTTTGTACAAAAAATGTAAACTCATTCTAAGTGTGATAACTAAGTCATTTAGGAATATTCTTTTACCTTCCACCACTCAAAATATTCACTGGCATCAGACCTAACCAAACATACATATTTTTGTTATTTAGTTTTATGTATTTTTGATAGCCTCTATGGACATTAAAAGCAATATCGTGAATGAAGGCTATGCTTAATAACTCCCAGGTACATGCTCCAAAAAATCCCATATTTGAAATGTATACTTAGAGTCAAGGCCTGAAGGTATCTCTCTGACAAAATTCAGTTATAAATACAGCGCCACCTAGTCCTTGAGCCATAAAAAAAAAATGCCTCACTTACGGTATTTTTGCAAAAATTGTAAACTCATTGTAAGTGTGATAACTAAGTCATTTATGAATATTCTTTTACTTTCCACCACTCAATATGTTCACTGGTATCAGACCGATCCAAACATACGTATTTTTTATTTAGTTTTTTTTTTTTTTTTTATCGCCTCTATGGACAATAAAAGCAACATTGTGCAATGAGTACGAGCGATGATGTGTGTGTATATACTTTTACAAAAAATACCAATCAGAGCAACTCATTGCCTAAAAATAAAAAAAAGACGCTGATTTTTGCAGATCTTAACAATCACCAAAACCCATTGAGCTTGACACACTCATCACACCTGGCAAAAAAAAAAAAAAAGTCCACATGTTTATCATGCCATTTTCAAAGAAATCCTGCTTCCAATGTGCCAGTACCCCAATGTGCAAGTTCCCCAACGTGCAAGTACCCCAACGTGGCCCGGGCTGCGAGGGCCCTTTATAGCTGCTCGCAGCTCTAGTTATTATTATTATTCTTTATTCTCCGCAAACGATCGCGATTTTGGGTACCTAAGCATTCACGAAAACTCACCGAACTTTGCACACTCCTCAGGCCCGGTGAAAAATTTGATATTATTAAGTCGTCATAACAATGCGACTCGATAGCGCCCCCTAGCGTAGAAAAATAAAAACCAAGCCCGGCACGTTTGAGCTAGAGCAACAAAAATTGGCAGGCACGTGTAGTACCCCGAGACGCACAAAAAAGTCTCTTGGGACCATGTAGCTAAAATGTACAGGAAGTGAGCTATGAATTTTTTTATGTCCAATTTTGGCCTATTTTGGCACATTCACTGTGGTCATGCTTTTTCCCCCTTTGCAAACATTTTTCATCCAATTGACTTCAAACTTGGCATTTATCATCTCAAGACCTGAGAGAACAACTGGGCAAAACATCTTGCCTTTTTGAAATACTATATGACGGGGGCGGGGCATCAAATATTGCCTTTAAAATTTCATTTGTCGAGAAAGAGCAAATGCTTAATAACTCCCATGTTCAAGCTCCAAAAAATCTCAAACTTCTCAGGCAACGTAATAGTCACGGCCTGAAAACATCTATATGATAAAATTCAGTTATACATATAGCGCCACCTAGTGGTTACAATAAATGTCATACTTTACGTTTTTAGCTACTGTGCTGAGCTTGTTGAAGGGATCCATTTGAAAATTGGTCAGAAAAGCCTTAAGATGTTGATCATGCCCCACACCGAATATTGTAACTTTTCGCCAAAGGGCGTGGCCGCTACGGTGACGCAAAGTCTGAAGATTTTTCGTGAAAATAAAAGCTGCATTAACTTGACCGAGATGATCCTATCTTCTCAAAATTTCACACATTTGATGAGAGTCCAGCCCTAAAGACATCTACTGACTTATATTTCATCTAACTGATAGCGCCACCTAGTGGCAATTTTTTTTCTTACGAATTTTCTTCTACGTTTTTCTCCAAACACGTTAACTGGACCTACCTCATATTTGCTCAGATGAGGGTTTCGGCCTTCATGATGTCACAACACGAAGTTTGTGAGTTTTCGCGAATTGCTGTGGGTGTGGCTAAGCGCTGTTCGCCAAGAAAACAACGCCAGTTTTGAGGGTGTAAACATGCACAGAAACTCATGAAACTTGGCACACACATCTGGCCTGGTAAAATGAGCCATATTTTATTGTTGATTGTGCTATTTTTATTTGTGCCTAGAAGTTTTTAACAAAGCAGCCCCGTTTGTACGTTTAAGCAAGAACGACGAATATTTTTAGGTGTATGAGGGAGCCCAAGTCCTACAAAAAAGTCTCTTGGACCCATATGCTAAAATGAACAGGAAGTGAGCTATGAATTTTTGAATGTCCCATTTTTTACGATTTTTGCACATTCACAGGGGGCAGACTTTTGCCCACTTCTCCTACACGTTTCATCCGACTGAGTTAAGACTTGGCCTGGACCATGTCAAGACCTGAGCCAACGACAGGGGGAAAAATTTTGACTTTTCGAAATACTATATGATGAGGGCGGGGCATCAAATTTTGTGTTTCGCAATGAAAAAGGATATGCTTGATAACTCCCCGGTACATGCTCCAAAAAATCCCAAACTTGACATGTATGTTTATCGTCAAGGCCTGAAGTTATCTCTGTGACAACATTCAGTTATATATGCAGCGCCACCTAGCCCTTGAGGAATAAAAAAAAAATACCCCACATACGGTATTTTGTACAAAAAATGTACACTCATTCTAAGTGTGATAACGAAGTCATTTCTGAATATTCTTTTAGTTTCCACCACTCAAAATGTTCACTGGCATCAGACTTATCCAAACATATATATTTTTTTATTTATTTTTGATAGCCTCTATGGACATTAAAAGCAATATCGTGAATGAAGGATATGCTTAATAACTCCACGGTACATGCTCCAAAAAATCCCATACTTGAAATGTATATTTATAATCAAGGCCTGAAGGTATCTCTATGACAACATTCAGTTATAAATACAGCGCCACCAGCCCTTGAGGCTTATATAAAAAAAAATAAAAATACCCCACATACGGTATTTTGTACAAAAAATGTACACTCATTCTAAGTGTGATAACTAAGTCATTTATGAATATTCTTTTAGTTTCCACCACTCAAATTGTTCACTGGCTTGACACCGATCCAGACGTATGTACGTTTCCATTTTGTTTTATTCATTTTTGATTGCCCCTTTGGACAATAAAAGTAACATTGTGCAATGAGTACAACGAGCGATGATGTGTATATACACTTTTACAAAAAAATACCAATCAGGGCAACTCATTGCCTAAAAATAAAAAAGGACGCTGATTTTTGCAGGTCTTAACAATCACCAAAACCCGTTGAGCTTGACACACACACTGGCAAAAAAATATTCTACATGTAAACGTTTATTATGCCATTTTCAAAGAAATTTTGCTTCCAATATGCCAGTACCCCAATGTGCCAGTACCCCAACATGCAAGTACCACAACGTGCAAGGACCCCAACGTGGCCCGGGCTGCGAGGGCCCTTTATAGCTGCTCGCAGCTCTAGTTAGGGCCCGAGCAGCGACCGCTGCGAGGTCCCTATTGTTTTTGTAAAAATTATTATTATTATTATTATTATTATTATTATTATTATTATTATTATTATTATTATTATTATTATTATTCTCCGTAAACGATCGCATTTTTGAGTACCTAAACATTCACGAAAACTCACCAAACTTTGCACACTCCTCAGGCCCGGCGAAAAATTTTATATTATGAAGTCGTCATAACAACGCGACTCTATAGCGCCCCCTAGCGTAGAAAAATAAAAACCAAGCCTGGCACGTTTGAGCTAGAGCAACGAAAATTGGCAGGCACGTGTAGCACCCCGAGACGCACAAAAAAGTCTATTGGGACCATGTAGCTAAAATGTACAGGAAATGAGCTATGAATTTTTTTATGTCCAATTTTGGCCTATTTTGGCACATTCACTGTGGTCATGCTTTTTCCCCCTCTGCAAACATTTTTCATCCAATTCACATCAAACTTGGCATTTATCATCTCAAGACCTGAGAGAACAACTGGGCAAAAAGTCTTGCCTTTTCGAAATACTATATGATGGGGGCGGGGCATCAAATATTGTCTTTAAAATTTCATTTGTCCAGAAAGAGCAAATGCTTAATAACTCCCATGTTCAAGCTCCAAAAAATCTCAAACTTCTCAGGCAACGTAATAGTCACGGACTGAAAACATCTATATGATAAAATTCAGTTATACATTTAGCGCCACCTAGTGGTGACAATAAATGTCATACTTTACGTTTTTATCTACTGCGCTGAGCTCGTTGAAGGGATCCAGTTGAAAATTGGTCAGAAAAGCCTTAAGATGTTGATCATGCCCCACACCGAATATTGTAACTTTTCACCAAAGGGCGTGGCCGCTACGGTGACGCAAAGTCTGAAGATTTTTCGTGACAATAAAAGCTGCATGAACTTGACCGAGATGATCCTATCTTCTCAAAATTTCACACATTTGATGAGAGTCCAGCCCTAAAGACATCTACGAACTTATATTTCATCTTACTGATAGCGCCACCTAGTGGCATATTTTTTTTCTTACGAATTTTCTTGTACATTTTTCTCCAAACACGTTAACTGGACCTACCTCATATTTGCTCAGGTGAGGGTTTCGGCCTTCATGATGTCACAACACGAAGTTTGTGAGTTTTCGCGAATTGCTGTGGGCGTGGCTAAGCACTGTTCGCCAAGAAAACAACGCCAGTTTTGAGGGTCTAAACATGCTCAGAAACTCCTGAAACTTGGCACACACATCTGGCCTGGTAAAATGAGTAATATTTTATTGTTGATTGTGCTATTTTTACAAAAATGACTCAATAGCGCCCCCTCGAAATTTTTAACGAAGCAGCCCCGGTTGTACGTTTAAGCAAGAACGACGAATATTTTTAGGTGTATGAGGGAGCCCAAGACCTACAAAAAAGTCTCTTGTAACCATATGCTAAAATGAACAGGAAATGAGCTACGAATTTTTGAATGTCCCATTTTTGACGATTTTTGCACATTCACAGGGGGCAGACTTTTGCCCACTTCTCCTACACGTTTCATCCGACTGAGTTAAGACTTGGCCTGGACCATGTCAAGACCTGAGCCAACGACAGGGGGAAAGATTTTGACTTTTCGAAATACTATATGATGAGGGCGGGGCATCAAAATTTGTGTTTCGCAATGAAAAAGGATATGCTTGATAACTCCCCGGTACATGCTCCAAAAAATCCCAAACTTGACATGTATGTTTATCGTCAAGGCCTGAAGTTATCTCTATGACAACATTCAGTTATATATGCAGCGCCACCTAGCCCTTGAGGCATGAAAAAAAAATACCCCACATACGGTATTTTGTACAAAAAATGTAAACTCATTCTAAGTGTGATAACGAAGTCATTTATGAATATTCTTTTAGTTTCCACCACTCAAAATGTTCACTGGCATCAGACTTATTCAAACATATATATATTTTTATTTATTTTTGATAGCCTCTATGGACATTAAAAGCAATATCGTGATTGAAGGATATGCTTAATAACTCCACGGTACATGCTCCAAAAAAAAATCCCACACTTGACATGTATGCTTATAATCAAGGCCTGAAGGTATCTCTATGACAACATTCAGTTATAAATACAGCGCCACCTAGCCCTTGAGGCTTATATATAAAAAAAAAATAAAAATACCCCACATACGGTATTTTGTACAAAAAATGTACACTCATTCTAAGTGTGATAACTAAGTCATTTATGAATATTCTTTTAGTTTCCACCACTCAAATTGTTCACTGGCTTCACACCGATCCAAACGTATGTACGTTTCCATTTTGTTTTATTCATTTTTGATTGCCCCTTTGGACAATAAAAGTAACATTGTGCAATGAGTACAACGAGCGATGATGTGTATATACACTTTTACAAAAAAATACCAATCAGGGCAACTCATTGCCTAAAAATGAAAAAGGACGCTGATTTTTGCAGGTCTTAACAATCACCAAAATCCGTTGAGCTTGACACACACACTGGCAAAAAAATATTCTACATGTAAACGTTTATTATGCCATTTTCAAAGAAATTTTGCTTCCAATATGCCAGTACCCCAACGTGCCAGTACCCCAACGTGCAAGTACCCCAACGTGCAAGGACCCCAACGTGGGTCTGCGAGGGCCCTTTATAGCTGCTCGCAGCTCTAGTTATTATTATTCTTCTTCTTCTTTATTCTCCGCAAACAATCGCGATTTTGGGTACCTAAATATTCACGAAAACTCACCAAACTTTGGACACTCCTCAGGTCCGGCGAAAAATTTGATATTATGAAGTCGTTATAACAACGCGACTCTATAGCGCCCCCTAGCGTAGAAAAATAAAAACCAAGCCCGACACGTTTGAGCTAGAGCAACGAAAATTGGCAGGCACGTGTAGCACCCCGAGACGCACAAAAAAGTCTATTGGGACCATGTAGCTAAAATGTACAGGAAGTGAGCTATTAATTTTTTAATGTCCAATTTTGGCCTATTTTGGCACATTCACTGTGGTCATGCTTTTTCCCCCTTTGCAAACATTTTTCATCCAATTGACTTCAAACTTGGCATTTATCATCTCAAGACCTAAGAGAACAGCTGGGCAAAACATCTTGCCTTTTCGAAATACTATACGACGGGGGCGGAGCATCAAATATTGCCTTTAAAATTTCATTTGTCCAGAAAGAGCAAATGCTTAATAACTCCCATGTTCAAGCTCCAAAAAATCTCAAACTTCTCAGGCAACGTAATAGTCACAGCCTGAAAACATCTATATGACAAAATTCAGTTATACATATAGCGCCACCTAGTGGTTACAATAAATGTCATACTTTACGTTTTTAGCTACTGTGCTGAGCTTGTTGAAGGGATCCATTTGAAAATTGGTCAGAAAAGCCTTAAGATGTTGATCATGCCCCACACCGAATATTGTAACTTTTCGTCAAAGGGCGTGGCCGCTACGGTGACGCAAAATCTGAAGATTTTTCGTGAAAATAAAAGCTGCATTAACTTGACCGAGATGATCCTATCTTCTCAAAATTTCACACATTTGATGAGAGTCCAGCTCTAAAGACATCTACTAACTTACATTTCATCTAACTGATAGCGCCACCTAGTGGCAATTTTTTTTCTTACGAATTTTCTTCTACGTTTTTCTCCAAACACGTTAACTGGACCTACCTCATATTTGCTCAGAGGAGGGTTTCGGCCTTCATGATGTCACAACACGAAGTTTGTGAGTTTTCGCGAATTGCTGTAGGCGTGGCTAAGCGCTGTTCGCCAAGAAAACAACGCCAGTTTTGAGGGTCTAAACATGCACAGAAACTCCTGAAACTTGGCACACACATCTGGCCTGGTAAAATGAGCAATATTTTATTGTTGATTGTGCTATTTTTACAAAAATGACTCAATAGCGCCCCCTTGAAATTTTTAACGAAGCAGCCCCGGTTGTACGTTTAAGCAAGAACGCCGAATATTTTTAAGTGTATGAGGGAGCCCAAGACCTACAAAAAAGTCTCTTGTACCCATATGCTAAAATGAACAGGAAGTGAGCTACGAATTTTTGAATGTCCCATTTTTGACGATTTTTGCACATTCACAGGGGGCAGACTTTTGCCCACTTCTCCTACACGTTTCATCCGACTGAGTTAAGACTTGGCCTGGACCATGTCAAGACCTGAGCCAACGACAGGGGGAAAAATTTTGACTTTTCGAAATACTATATGATGAGGGCGGGGCATCAAAATTTGTGTTTCACAATGAAAAAGGATATGCTTGATAACTCCCCGGTACATGCTCCAAAAAATCCCAAATTTGACATGTATGTTTATCGTCAAGGCCTGAAGTTATCTCTATGACAACATTCAATTATATATGCAGCGCCACCTAGCCCTTGAGGCATGAAAAAAAAATACCCCACATACGGTATTTTGTACAAAAAATGTACACTCATTCTAAGTGTGATAACTAAGTCATTTATGAATATTTTTTTAGTTTCCACCACTCAAAATGTTCACTGGCATCAGACTTATCCAAACATATATATATTTTTATTTATTTTTGATAGCCTCTATGGACATTAAAAGCAATATCGTGAATGAAGTATATGCTTAATAACTCCACGGTACATGCTCCAAAAAAAAATCCCACACTTGACATGTATGCTTATAATCAAGGCCTGAAGGTATCTCTATGACAACATTCAGTTATAAATACAGCGCCACCTAGCCCTTGAGGCTTATATAAAAAATAAAAAAAATACCCCACATACGGTATTTTGTACAAAAAATGTACACTCATTCTAAGTGTGATAACTAAGTCATATATGAATATTCTTTTAGTTTCCACCACTCAAATTGTTCACTGGCTTCACACCGATCCAAACGTATGTACGTTTCCATTTTGTTTTATTCATTTTTGATTGCCCCTTTGGACAATAAAAGTAACATTGTGCAATGAGTACAACGAGCGATGATGTATATATACACTTTTACAAAAAATACCAATCAGGGCAACTCATTGCCTAAAAATAAAAAAGGACGCTGATTTTTGCAGGTCTTAACAATCACCAAAACCCGTTGAGCTTGACACACACACTGGCAAAAAAATATTCTACATGTAAACGTTTATTATGCCATTTTCAAAGAAATTTTGCTTCCAATATGCCAGTACCCCAACGTGCCAGTACCCCAACGTGCAAGTACCCCAACGTGCAAGGACCCCAACGTGGCCCGGGCTGCGAGGGCCCTTTATAGCTGCTCGCAGCTCTAGTTATTATTATTCTTCTTCTTTATTCTCCGCAAACGATCACGATTCTGGGGACCTAAACATTCACGAAAACTCACCAAACTTTGCACACTCCTCAGGCCCGGCGAAAAATTTGATATTATGAAGTCGTCATAACAACGCGACTCTATAGCGCCCCCTAGCATAGAAAAATAAAAACCAAGCCCGGCACGTTTGAGCTAGAGCAACAAAAATTGGCAGGCACGTGTAGCACCCCGAGACGCACAAAAAAGTCTATTGGGACCATGTAGCTAGAATGTACAGGAAATGAGCTATGAATTTTTTTATGTCCAATTTTGGCCTATTTTGGCACATTCACTGTGGTAATGCTTTTTCCCCCTTTGCAAACATTTTTCATCCAATTGACTTCAAACTTGGCATTTATCATCTCAAGACCTGAGAGAACAACTGGGCAAAAAGTCTTGCCTTTTCGAAATACTATATGATGGGGGCGGGGCATCAAATATTGCCTTTAAAATTTCATTTGTCCAGAAAGAGCAAATGCTTAATAACTCCCATGTTCAAGCTCCAAAAAATCTCAAACTTCTCAGGCAATGTAATAGTCACGGCCTGAAAACATCTATATGATAAAATTCAGTTATACATATAGCGCCACCTAGTGGTTACAATAAATGTCATACTTTACGTTTTTAACTACTGTGCTGAGCTCGTTGAAGGGATCCAGTTGAAAATTGGTCAGAAAAGCCTTAAGATGTTGATGATGCCCCACACCGAATATTGTAACTTTTCGCCAAAGGGCGTGGCCGCTACGGTGACGCAAAGTCTGAAGATTTTTCGTGACAATAAAAGCTGCATTAACTTGACCGAGATGATCCTATCTTCTCAAAATTTCACACATTTGATGAGAGTCCAGCTCTAAAGACATCTACTAACTTACATTTCATCTAACTGATAGCGCCACCTAGTGGCAATTTTTTTTCTTACGAATTTTCTTCTACGTTTTTCTCCAAACACGTTAACTGGACCTACCTCATATTTGCTCAGATGAGGGTTTCGGCCTTCATGATGTCACAACACGAAGTTTGTGAGTTTTCGCGATTTGCTGTGGGCGTGGCTAAGCGCTGTTCGCCAAGAAAACAACGCCAGTTTTGAGGGTCTAAACATGCACAGAAACTCCTGAAACTTGGCACACACATCTGGCCTCGTAAAATGTGCAATATTTTATTGTTGATTGTGCTATTTTTACAAAAATGACTCAATAGCGCCCCCTCGAAATTTTTAACGAAGCAGCCCCGGTTGTACGTTTAAGCAAGAATGACAAATATTTTTAGGTGTATGAGGGAGCCCAAGACCTACAAAAAAGTCTCTTGTACCCATATGCTAAAATGAACAGGAAGTGAGCTACGAATTTTTGAATGTCCCATTTTTGACGATTTTTGCACATTCACAGGGGGCAGACTTTTGCCCACTTCTCCTACACGTTTCATCCGACTGAGTTAAGACTTGGCCTGGACCATGTCAAGACCTGAGCCAACGGCAGGGGGAAAAATTTTGACTTTTCGAAATACTATATGATGAGGGCGGGGCATCAAAATTTGTGTTTCGCAATGAAAAAGGATATGCTTGATAACTCCCCGGTACATGCTCCAAAAAATCCCAAACTTGACATGTATGTTTATCGTCAAGGCCTGAAGTTATCTCTATGACAACATTCAGTTATATATGCAGCGCCACCTAGCCCTTGAGGCATGAAAAAAAAATACCCCACATACGGTATTTTGTACAAAAAATGTAAACTCATTCTAAGTGTGATAACGAAGTCATTTCTGAATATTCTTTTAGTTTCCACCACTCAAAATGTTCACTGGCATCAGACTTATCCAAACATATATATATTTTTATTTATTTTTGATAGCCTCTATGGACATTAAAAGCAATATCGTGAATGAAGGATATGCTTAATAACTCCACGGTACATGCTCCAAAAAAAATCCCACACTTGACATGTATGCTTATAATCAAGGCCTGAAGGTATCTCTATGACAACATTGAGTTATAAATACAGCGCCACCTAGCCCTTGAGGCTTACATATAAAAAAATAAAAAATACCCCACATACGGTATTTTGTACAAAAAATGTACACTCATTCTAAGTGTGATAACTAAGTCATTTATGAATATTCTTTTAGTTTCCACCACTCAAATTGTTCACTGGCTTGACACCGATCCAAACGTATGTACGTTTCCATTTTGTTTTATTCATTTTTGATTGCCCCTTTGGATAATAAAAGTAACATTGTGCAATGAGTACAACGAGCGATGATGTGTATATACACTTTTACAAAAAAATACCAATCAGGGCAACTCATTGCCTAAAAATAAAAAAGGACGCTGATTTTTGCAGGTCTTAACAATCACCAAAACCCGTTGAGCTTGACACACACACTGGCAAAAAAATATTCTACATGTAAACGTTTATTATGCCATTTTCAAAGAAATTTTGCTTCCAATATGCCAGTACCCCAATGTGCCAGTACCCCAACATGCAAGTACCACAACGTGCAAGGACCCCAACGTGGCCCGGGCTGCGAGGGCCCTTTATAGCTGCTCGCAGCTCTAGTTATTATTAGTATTCTTCTTCTTCTTCTTCTCCGTAAACGATCGCATTTTTGAGTACCTAAACATTCACGAAAACTCACCAAACTTTGCACACTCCTCAGGCCCGGCGAAAAATTTGATATTATGAAGTCGTCATAACAACGCGACTCTATAGCGCCCCCTAGCGTAGAAAAATAAAAACCAAGCCTGGCACGTTTGAGCTAGAGCAACGAAAATTGGCAGGCACGTGTAGCACCCCGAGACGCACAAAAAAGTCAATTGGGACCATGTAGCTACAATGTACAGGAAATGAGCTATGAATTTTTTAATGTCCAATTTTGGCCTATTTTGGCACATTCACTGTGGTCATGCTTTTTCCCCCTATGCAAACATTTTTCATCCCATTGACTTCAAACTTGGCATTTATCATCTCAAGACCTAAGAGAACAGCTGGGCAAAAAATCTTGCCTTTTCGAAATACTATATGACGGGGGCGGGGCATCAAATATTGCCTTTAAAATTTCATTTGTCCAGAAAGAGCAAATGCTTAACAACTCCCATGTTCAAGCTCCAAAAAATCTCAAACTTCTCAGGCAACGTAATAGTCACGGCCTGAAAACATCTATATGATAAAATTCAGTTATACATATAGCGCCACCTGGTGGTAACAATAAATGTCATACTTTACGTTTTTAGCTACTGTGCTGAGCTCGTTGAAGGGATCCATTTGAAAATTGGTCAGAAAAGCCTTAAGATGTTGATCATGCCCCACACCGAAAATTGTAACTTTTCGCCAAAGGGCGTGGCCGCTACGGTGACGCAAAGTCTGAAGATTTTTCGTGAAAATAAAAGCTGCATTAACTTGACCGAGATGATCCTATCTTCTCAAAATTTCACACATTTGATGAGAGTCCAGCCCTAAAGACATCTACGAACTTATATTTCATCTAACTTATAGCGCCACCTAGTGGCAATTTTTTTTCTTACGAATTTTCTTCTACGTTTTTCTCCAAACACGTTAACTGGACCTACCTCATATTTGCTCAGATGAGGGTTTCGGCCTTCATGATGTCACAACACGAAGTTTGTGAGTTTTCGCGAATTGCTGTGGGTGTGGCTAAGCGCTGTTCGCCAAGAAAACAACGGCAGTTTTGAGGGTCTAAACATGCACAGAAACTCATGAAACTTGGCACACACATCTGGCCTGGTAAAATGAGCAATATTTTATTGTTGATTGTGCTATTTTTACAAAAATGACTCAATAGCGCCCCCTAGAAGTTTTTAACGAAGCAGCCCCGGTTGTACGTTTAAGCAAGAACGACGAATATTTTTAGGTGTATGAGGGAGTCCAAGACCTACAAAAAAGTCTCTTGGACCCATGTGCTAAAATGAACAGGAAGTGAGCTATGAATTTTTGAATGTCCCATTTTTGACGATTTTTGCACATTTTCAGGGGGCATACTTTTGCCCACTTCTCCTACACATTTCATCCGACTGACTTTAGACTTGACCTGGACCATGTCAAGACCTGAGCCAACTACAGGCAGAAAAATCTTGACTTTTGGAAATACTATATGATGAGGGCGGGGCATCAAATTTTGTGTTTCGCACTGAAAAAGGATATGCTTAATAACTCCCCGGTACATGCTCCAAAAAATCCCAAACTTGACATGTATGTTTATAGTCAAAGCCTGAAGGTATCTCTATGACAAAATTCAGTTATATATGCAGCGCCACCTAGCCCTTCAGGCGTGAAAAAAAAATACCCCACATACGGTATTTTGTACAAAAAATGTCAACTCATTCTAAGTGTGATAACTCCCATGTTCAAGCTCCAAAAAATCTCAAACTTCTCAGGCAACGTAATAGTCACGGCCTGAAAGCATCTATATGATAAAATTCAGTTATACATATAGCGCCACCTAGTGGTAACAATAAATGTCATACTTTACGTTTTTAGCTACTGTGCCGAGCTCGTTGAAGGGATCCAGTTGAAAATTGGTCAGAAAAGCCTTAAGATGTTGATCATGGCCCACACCGAATATTGTAACTTTTCGCCAAAGGGCGTGGCCGCTACGGTGACGCAAAGTCCGAAAATTTTTCGTGACAATAAAAGCTGCATGAACTTGACCGAGATGATCCTATCTTCTCAAAATTTCACACATTTGATGAGAGTCCAGCCCTTAAGACATCTACGAACTTATATTTCATCTTACTGATAGCGCCACCTAGTGGCAATTTTTTTTCTTACGAATTTTCTTGTACATTTTTCTCCAAACACGTTAACTGGACCAACCTCATATTTGCTCAGATGAGGGTTTCGGCCTTCATGATGTCACAATACGAAGTTTGTGAGTTTTCGCGAATCGCTGTGGGCGTGGCTAAGCACTGTTCGCCAAGAAAACAACGCCAGTTTTGAGGGTCTAAACATGCGCAGAAACTCATGAAACTTGGCACACACATCTGGCCTGGTAAAATGAACAATATTTTATTGTTGATTGTACTATTTTTACAAAAATGACTCAATAGCGCCCCCTAGAAATTTTTAACGAAGCAGCCCCGATTCTACGTTTAAGCAAGATCTACGAAAATTTTTACGTGTATGAGGGAGCCAAAGACCTACAAAAAAGTCTCTTGGACCCATATGCTAAAATGAACAGGAAGTGAGGTACGAATTTTTGAATGTCCCATTTTTGACGATTTTTGCACATTTTCAGGGGGCATACTTTTGCCCACTTCTCCTACATGTTTTATCTGACTGACTTATGACTTGACCTGGACCATGCCAAGACCTGAGCCAACAACAGACGGAAAAATCTTGACTTTTGGAAATACTATATGATGAGCGCGGGGCATCAAAATTTGTGTTTCGCACTGAAAAAGGATATGCTTAATAACTCCCCGATACATGCTCCAAAAAATCCCAAACTTGACATGTATGTTTATCGTCAAGGCCTGAAGGTATCTCTATGACAACATTCAGTTATATATGCAGCGCCACCTCGCCCTTGAGGCAAAACAAAAAAATACCCCACATACGGTATTTTGTACAAAAAATGTAAACTCATTCTAAGTGTGATAACTAAGTCATTTATGAATATTCTTTTACTTTCCACCACTCAAAATGTTCACTGGCATTAGACTTATCCAAACATGTACTTTTTTATTTATTTTTGATAGCCTCTAATGGACATTAAAAGCAATATCGTGAATGAAGGATATGCTTAATAACTCCCCGGTACATGCTCCAAAAAAATCCCACACTTGACATGTATGTTTAGAGTCAAGGCTTGAAGGTATCCCTATGACAACATTCCATTATATATACAGCGCCACCTAGCCCTAGAGGCATAAAAAAAAATACACCAACTTAACGGTATTTTTACAAAAAAATAAAATATCCACATGTCAAGGTTTATCATGCCATTTTCAAAGAAATTCTGCTTCCAATGTGCCGTACCTAAACTTGCCAGTACCCCAACGTGCCAGTACCCCAACGTGCAAGTACCCCAACGTGCAAGTACCCCAACGTGCAAGTACCCCAACGTGGCCCGGGCTGCGAGGGCCCTTTATAGCTGCTCGCAGCTCTAGTTCTTCTTCTTCTTCTTTATTCTCCGCAAACAATCGCGATTTTGGGTACCTAAATATTCACGAAAACTCACCGAACTTTGCACACTCCTCAGGTCCGGCGAAAAATTTGATATTATGAAGTCGTTATAACAACGCGACTCTATAGCGTCCCCTAGCATAGAAAAATAAAAACCAAGCCCGGCACGTTTGAGCTAGAGCAACGAAAATTGGTAGGCACGTGTAACACCCCGAGACGCACAAAAAAGTCTATTGGGACCATGTAGCTAAAATGTACAGGAAGTAAGCTATGAATTTTTTAATGTCCAATTTTGGCCTATTTTGGCACATTCACTGTGGTCATGCTTTTTCCCCCTATGCAAACATTTTTCATCCCATTGACTTCAAACTTGGCATTTATCATCTCAAGACCTAAGAGAACAGCTGGGCAAAAAGTCTTGCCTTTTCGAAATACTATATGACGGGGGCGGGGCATCAAATATTGCCTTTAAAATTTCATTTGTCCAGAAAGAGCAAATGCTGAATAACTCCCATGTACAAGCTCCAAAAAATCTCAAACTTCTCAGGCAACGTAATAGTCACGGCCTGAAAACATCTATATGACAAAATTCAGTTCTACATATAGCGCCACCTAGTGGTTACAATAAATGTCATACTTTACGTTTTTAGCTACTGTGCTGAGCTCGTTGAAGGGATCCAGTTGAAAATTGGTCAGAAAAGCCTTAAGATGTTGATGATGCCCCACACCGAATATTGTAACTTTTCGCCAAAGGGCGTGGCCGCTACGGTGACGCAAAGTCTGAAGATTTTTCGTGACAATAAAAGCTGCATTAACTTGACCGAGATGATCCTATCTTCTCAAAATTTCACACATTTGATGAGAGTCCAGCTCTAAAGACATCTACTAACTTACATTTCATCTAACTGATAGCGCCACCTAGTGGCAATTTTTTTTCTTACGAATTTTCTTCTACGTTTTTCTACAAACACGTTAACTGGACCTACCTCATATTTGCTCAGATGAGGGTTTCGGCCTTCATGATGTCACAACACGAAGTTTGTGAGTTTTCGCGAATTGCTGTGGGCGTGGCTAAGCACTGTTCGCCAAGAAAACAACGCCAGTTTTGAGGGTCTAAACATGCACAGAAACTCCTGAAACTTGGCACACACATCTGGCCTGGTAAAATGAGCAATATTTTATTGTTGATTGTGCTATTTTCAAAAAAATGACTCAATAGCGCCCCCTCGAAATTTTTAACGAAGCAGCCCCGGTTGTACGTTTAAGCAAGAACGACGAATATTTTTAGGTGTATGAGGGAGCCCAAGACCTACAAAAAAGTCTCTTGTACTCATGTGCTAAAATGAACAGGAAGTGAGCTACGAATTTTTGAATGTCCCATTTTTGACGATTTTTGCACATTCACAGGGGGCAGACTTTTGCCCACTTCTCCTATACGTTTCATCCGACTGAGTTAAGACTTGGCCTGGACCATGTCAAGACCTGAGCCAACGACAGGGGGAAAAATTTTGACTTTTCGAAATATTATATGATGAGGGCGGGGCATCAAAATGTGTGTTTCGCAATGAAAAATGATATGCTTGATAACTCCCCGGTACATGCTCCAAAAAATCCCAAACTTGACATGTATGTTTATCGTCAAGGCCTGAAGTTATCTCTATGACAACATTCAGTTATATATGCAGCGCCACCTAGCCCTTGAGGCATGAAAAAAAAATACCACACATACGGTATTTTGTACAAAAAATGTAAACTCATTCTAAGTGTGATAACTAAGTCATTTATGAATATTCTTTTAGTTTCCACCACTCAAAATGTTCACTGGCATCAGACTTATCCAAACATATATATATATTTAGGGCCCGAGCAGCGACCGCTGCGAGGTCCCTATTGTTTTTGTAAAAATTATTATTATTAGGGCCCGAGCAGCGACTGCTGCGAGGTCCCTATTGTTTTTGTAAAAATTATTATTATTATTATTATTATTAGGGCCCGAGCAGCGACCGCTGCGAGGTCCCTATTGTTTTTGTAAAAATTATTATTATTATTATTATTATTATTATTCTTTATTCTCCGCAAACAATCGCGATTTTGGGTACCTAAATATTCACGAAAACTCACCGAACTTTGCACACTCCTCAGGTCCGGCGAAAAATTTGATATTATGAAGTCGTTATAACAACGCGACTCCATAGCGCCCCCTAGCATAGAAAAATAAAAACCAAGCCCGGCACGTTTGAGCTAGAGCAACGAAAATTGGCAGGCACGTGTAGCACCCCGAGACGCACAAAAAAGTCTATTGGGACCATGTAGCTAAAATGTACAGGAAATGAGCTATGAATTTTTTAATGTCCAATTTTGGCCTATTTTGGCACATTCACTGTGGTCATGCTTTTTCCCCCTTTGCAAACATTTTTCATCCAGTTGACTTCAAAATTGGCATTTATCATCTCAAGACCTAAGAAAACAGCTGGACAAAAAGTCTTGCCTTTTCGAAATACTATATGACGGGGGCGGGGCATCAAATATTGCCTTTAAAATTTCATTTGTCCAGAAAGAGCAAATGCTGAATAACTCCCATGTACAAGCTCCAAAAAATCTCAAACTTCTCAGGCAACGTAATAGTCACGGCCTGAAAACATCTATATGACAAAATTCAGTTATACATATAGCGCCACCTAGTGGTTACAATAAATGTCATACTTTACGTTTTTAGCTACTGTGCTGAGCTCGTTGAAGGGATCCATTTGAAAATTGGTCAGAAAAGCCTTAAGATGTTGATCATGCCCCACACCGAATATTGTAACTTTTCACCAAAGGGCGTGGCCGCTACGGTGACGCAAAGTCTGAAGATTTTTCGTGACAATAAAAGCTGCATTAACTTGACCGAGATGATCCTATCTTCTCAAAATTTCACACATTTGATGAGAGTCCAGCTTTAAAGACATCTACGAACTTATATTTCATCTTACTGATAGCGCCACCTAGTGGCAATTTTTTTTCTTACGAATTTTCTTGTACATTTTTTCTCCAAACACGTTAACTGGACCAACCTCATATTTGCTCAGATGAGGGTTTCGGCCTTCATGATGTCACAACACGAAGTTTGTGAGTTTTCGCGAATCGCTGTGGGCGTGGCTAAGCACTGTTCGCCAAGAAAACAATGCCAGTTTTGAGGGTCTAAACATGCGCAGAAACTCATGAAACTTGGCACACACATCTGGCCTGGTAAAATGAACAATATTTTATTGTTGATTGTGCTATTTTTACAAAAATGACTCAATAGCGCCCCCTAGAAATTTTTAACGAAGCAGCCCCGATTGTACGTTTAAGCAAGATCTACGAAAATTTTTACGTGTATGAGGGAGCCAAAGACCTACAAAAAAGTCTCTTGGACCCATATGCTAAAATGAACAGGAAGTGAGCTACGAATTTTTGAATGTCCCATTTTTTACGATTTTTGCACATTTTCAGAGGGCATACTTTTGCCCACTTCTCCTACACGTTTTATCCGACTGACATGACTTGACCTGGACCATGCCAAGACCTGAGCCAACAACAGACGGAAAAATCTTGACTTTTGAAAATACTATATGATGAGGGCGGGGCATCAAAATTTGTGTTTCGCACTGAAAAAGGATATGCTTAATAACTCCCCGATACATGCTCCAAAAAATCCCACACTTGACATGTTTGCTTATAATCAAGGCCTGAAGGTATCTCTATGACAACATTCAGTTATAAATACAGCGCCACCTAGCCGTTGAGGCTTATATAAAAAAAATTTAAAAAATACCCCACATACGGTATTTTGTACAAAAAATGTACACTCATTCTAAGTGTGATAACTAAGTCATTTATGAATATTCTTTTAGTTTCCACCACTCAAATTGCTCACTGGCTTCACACCGATCCAAACGTATGTACGTTTCCATTTTGTTTTATTCATTTTTGATTGCCCCTTTGGACAATAAAAGTAAACATTGTGCAATGAGTACAACGAGCGATGATGTGTATATACACTTTTACAAAAAAATACCAATCAGGGCAACTCATTGCCTAAAAATAAATAAGGACGCTGATTTTTGCAGGTCTTAACAATCACCAAAATCCGTTGAGCTTGACAGACACTGGAAAAAAAAATATTCTACATGTAAACGTTTATTATGCCATTTTCAAAGAAATTTTGCTTCCAATATGCCAGTACCCCAACGTGCCAGTACCCCAACGTGCAAGTACCCCAACGTGCAAGGACCCCAACGTGGCCCGGGCTGCGAGGGCCCTTTATAGCTGCTCGCAGCTCTAGTTAGGGCCCGAGCAGCGACCGCTGCGAGGTCCCTATTGTTTTTGTAAAAATTATTATTATTATTATTATTATTATTATTATTATTATTATTATTATTCTTTATTCTCCGCAAACAATCGCGATTTTGGGTACCTAAATATTCACGAAAACTCACCGAACTTTGCACACTCCTCAGGTCCGACGAAAAATTTTATATTATGAAGTCGTTATAACAACGCGACTCTATAGCGCCCCCTAGCATAGAAAAATAAAAACCAAGCCCGGCACGTTTGAGCTAGAGCAACGAAAATTGGCAGGCACGTGTAGCACCCCGAGACGCACAAAAAAGTCTATTGGGACCATGTAGCTAAAATGTACAGGAAGTGAGCTATGAATTTTTTAATGTCCAATTTTGGCCTATTTTGGCACATTCACTGTGGTCATGCTTTTTCCCCCTATGCAAACATTTTTCATCCCATTGACTTCAAACTTGGTATTTATCATCTCAAGACCTAAGAGAACAGCTGGGCAAAAAGTCTTGCCTTTTCGAAATACTATATGACGGGGGCGGGGCATCAAATATAGCCTTTAAAATTTCATTTGTCCAGAAAGAGCAAATGCTGAATAACTCCCATGTACAAGCTCCAAAAAATCTCAAACTTCTCAGGCAACGTAATAGTCACGGCCTGAAAACATCTATATGACAAAATTCAGTTATACATATAGCGCCACCTAGTGGTTACAATAAATGTCATACTTTACGTTTTTAGCTACTGTGCTGAGCTCGTTGAAGGGATCCAGTTGAAAATTGGTCAGAAAAGCCTTAAGATGTTGATGATGCCCCACACCGAATATTGTAACTTTTCGCCAAAGGGCGTGGCCGCTACGGTGACGCAAAGTCTGAAGATTTTTCGTGACAATAAAAGCTGCATTAACTTGACCGAGATGATCCTATCTTCTCAAAATTTCACACATTTGATGAGAGTCCAGCTCTAAAGACATCTACTAACTTACATTTCATCTAACTGATAGCGCCACCTAGTGGCAATTTTTTTTCTTACGAATTTTCTTCTACGTTTTTCTCCAAACACGTTAACTGGACCTACCTCATATTTGCTCAGATGAGGGTTTCGGCCTTCATGATGTCACAACACGAAGTTTGTGAGTTTTCGCGAATTGCTGTGGGCGTGGCTAAGCGCTGTTCGCCAAGAAAACAACGCCAGTTTTGAGGGTCTAAACATGCACAGAAACTCCTGAAACTTGGCACACACATCTGGCCTGGTAAAATTAACAATATTTTATTGTTGATTGTGCTATTTTTACAAAAATGACTCAATAGCGCCCCCTCGAAATTTTTAACGAAGCAGCCCCGGTTGTACGTTTAAGCAAGAACGACGAATATTTTCAGGTGTATGAGGGAGCCCAAGACCTACAAAAAAGTCTCTTGTACCCATATGCTAAAATGAACAGGAAGTGAGCTACGAATTTTTGAATGTCCCATTTTTGACGATTTTTGCACATTCACAGGGGGCAGACTTTTGCCCACCTCTCCTACACGTTTCATCCGACTGAGTTAAGACTTGGCCTGGACCATGTCAAGACCTGAGCCAACGACAGGGGGAAAAATTTTGACTTTTCGAAATACTATATGATGAGGGCGGGGCATCAAAATTTGTGTTTCACAATGAAAAAGGATATGCTTGATAACTCCCCGGTACATGCTCCAAAAAATCCCAAACTTGACATGTATGTTTATCGTCAAGGCCTGAAGTTATCTCTATGACAACATTCAGTTATATATGCAGCGCCACCTAGCCCTTGAGGCATGAAAAAAAAAGTACCCCACATACGGTATTTTGTACAAAAAATGTACACTCATTCTAAGTGTGATAACTAAGTCATTTATGAATATTCTTTTAGTTTCCACCACTCAAATTGTTCACTGGCTTCACACCGATCCAAACGTATGTACGTTTCCATTTTGTTTTATTCATTTTTTATTGCCCCTTTAGACACTAAAAGTAACATTGTGCAATGAGTACAACGAGCGATGATGTGTATATACACTTTTACAAAAAAATACCAATCAGGGCAACTCATTGCCTAAAAATAAAAAAGGACGCTGATTTTTGCAGGACTTAACAATCACCAAAACCCGTTGAGCTTGACACACACACTGGAAAAAAAATATTCTAAACGTTTATTATGCCATTTTCAAAGAAATTTTGCTTCCAATATGCCAGTACCCCAACGTGCAAGGACCCCAACGTGGCCCGGGCTGCGAGGGCCCTTTATAGCTGCTCGCAGCTCTAGTTAGGGCCCGAGCAGCGACCGCTGCGAGGTCCCTATTGTTTTTCGTTCGAATTATTATTATTATTATTATTATTCTTCTTCTTCTTCTTCTTCTTCTTCTTCTCCGTAAACGATCGCATTTTTGAGGACCTAAACATTCACGAAAACTCACCAAACTTTGCACACTCCTCAGGCCCGGCGAAAAATTTTATATTATGAAGTCGTCATAACAACGCGACTCTATAGCGCCCCCTAGCGTAGAAAAATAAAAGCCAAGCCTGGCACGTTTGAGCTAGAGCAACGAAAATTGGCAGGCACGTGTAGCACCCCGAGACGCACAAAAAAGTCTATTGGGACCATGTAGCTAAAATGTACAGGAAATGAGCTATGAATTTTTTTATGTCCAATTTTGGCCTATTTTGGCACATTCACTGTGGTCATGCTTTTTCCCCCTCTGCAAACATTTTTCATCCAATTCATATCAAACTTGGCATTTATCATCTCAAGACCTGAGAGAACAACTGGGCAAAAAGTCTTGCCTTTTAGAAATACTATATGATGGGGGCGGGGCATCAAATATTGTCTTGAAAATTTCATTTGTCCAGAAAGAGCAAATGCTTAATAACTCCCATGTTCAAGCTCCAAAAAATCTCAAACTTCTCAGGCAACGTAATAGTCACGGCCTGAAAACATCTATATGATAAAATTCAGTTATACATATAGCACCACCTAGTGGTAACAATAAATGTCATACTTTACGTTTTTAGCTACTGCGCTGAGCTCGTTGAAGGGATCCAGTTGAAAGTTGGTCAGAAAATCCTTAAGATGTTGATCATGCCCCACATCGAATATTGTAACTTTTCGCCAAAGGGCGTGGCCGCTACGGTGCCGCAAAGTCTGAAGATTTTTCGTGACAATAAAAGCTGCATGAACTTGACCGAGATGATCCCATCTTCTCAAAATTTCACACATTTGATGAGAGTCCAGCCCTAAAGACATCTACGAACTTATATTTCATCTTACTGATAGCGCCACCTAGTGGCAATTTTTTTTCTTACGAATTTTCTTGTACATTTTTCTCCAAACACGTTAACTGGACCAACCTCATATTTGCTCAGATGAGGGTTTCGGCCTTCATGATGTCACAACACGAAGTTTGTGAGTTTTCGCGAATCACTGTGGGCGTGGCTAAGCACTGTTCGCCAAGAAAACAACGCCAGTTTTGATGGTCTAAACATGCGCAGAAACTCATGAAACTTGGCACACACATCTGGCCTGGCAAAATGAGCAATATTTTATCATGTATTGTCCTATTTTTACAAAAATGACTCAATAGCGCCCCCTAGAAATTTTTAACGAAGCAGCCCCGATTGTACGTTTAAGCAAGATCTACGAAAATTTTTAGGTGTATGAGGGAGCCAAAGACCTACAAAAAAGTCTCTTGGACCCATATGCTAAAATGAACAGGAAGTGAGCTACGAATTTTTGAATGTCCCATTTTTGACGATTTTTGCACATTTTCAGGGGGCATACTTTTGCCCACTTCTCCTACACGTTTTATCCGACTGACTTATGACTTGACCTGGACCATGCCAAGACCTGAGCCAACAACAGACGGAAAATTCTTGACTTTTGGAAATACTATATGATGAGGGCGGGGCATCAAAATTTGTGTTTCGCACTGAAAAAGGATATGGTTAATAACTCCCCGATACATGCTCCAAAAAATCCCAAACTTGACATGTATGTTTATTGTCAAGGCCTGAAGGTATCTCTATGACAACATTCAGTTATATATGCAGCGCCACCTAGCCCTTGAGGCATGAAAAAAAAAATACCCCACTTACGGGATTTTGTACAAAAAATGTAAACTCATTCTAAGTGTGATAACTAAGTCATTTAGGAATATTCTTTTACTTTCCACCACTCAAAATATTCACTGGCATCAGACCTAACCAAACATACATATTTTTGTTATTTAGTTTTATGTATTTTTGATAGCCTCTATGGACATTAAAAGCAATATCGTGAATGAAGGCTATGCTTAATAACTCCCAGGTACATGCTCCAAAAAATCCCATACTTGAAATGTATATTTATAGTCAAGGCCTGAAGGTATCTCTATGACAAAATTCAGTTATAAATACAGCGCCACCTAGTCCTTGAGGCATAAAAAAAAAAAATGCCTCACTTACGGTATTTTTGCAAAAATTGTAAACTCATTGTAAGTGTGATAATTAAGTCATTTATGAATATTCTTTTACTTTCCACCACTCAATATGTTCACTGGTATCAGACCGATCCAAACATACGTATTTTTTATTTAGTTTTATTTATTTTTTGATCGCCTCTATGGACAATAAAAGCAACATTGTGCAATGAGTACGAGCGATGATGTGTGTATATATACTTTTACGAAAAATACCAATCAGGGCAACTCATTGCCTAAAAATAAAAAATAAGACGCTGATTTTTGCAGATCTTAACAATCACCAAAACCCATTGAGCTTGACACACTCATCACACCTGGCAAAAAAAATAAAAAATCCACATGTTTATCATGCCATTTTCAAAGAAATTCGGCTTCCAATGTGCCAGTACCCCAATGTGCAATTTCCCCAACGTGCAAGTACCCCAACGTGGCCCGGGCTGCGAGGGCCCTTTATAGCTGCTCGCAGCTCTAGTTATTATTATTCTTCTTCTTCTTCTTCTTTATTCTCCGCAAACGATCCCGATTTTGGGTACCTAAACATTCACGAAAACTCACCGAACTTTGCACACTCCTCAGGCCCGGCGAAAAATTTGATATTATGAAGTCGTCATACCAACGCGACTCTATAGCGCCCCCTAGCGTAGAAAAATAAAAGCCAAGCCCGGCACGTTTGAGCTGGAGCAACGAAAATGGGCAGGCACGTGTAGCACCCCGAGATGCACAAAAAAGTCTATTGGGACCATGTAGCTAAAATGTACAGGAAATGAGCTATGAATTTTTTAATGTCCAATTTTGGCCTATTTTGGCACATTCACTGTGGTCATGCTTTTTCCCCCTCTGCAAACATTTTTCATCCAATTCACATCAAACTTGGCATTTATCATCTCAAGACCTAAGAGAACAGCTGGGCAAAAAGTCTTGCCTTTTCGAAATACTATATGACGGGGGCGGGGCATCAAATATTGCCTTTAAAATTTCATTTGTCCAGAAAGAGCAAATGCTTAATAACTCCCATGTTCAAGCTCCAAAAAATCTCAAACTTCTCAGGCAACGTAATAGTCACGGCCTGAAAACATCTATATGATAAAATTCAGTTATACATATAGCGCCCCCTAGTGGTTACAATAAATGTCATACTTTACGTTTTTAGCTACTGTGCTGAGCTCGTTGAAGGGATCCATTTGAAAATTGGTCAGAAAGGCCTTAAGATGTTGATCATGCCCCACACCGAATATTGTAACTTTTCGCCAAAGGGCGTGGCCGCTACGGTGCCGCAAAGTCTGAAGATTTTTCGTGACAATAAAAGCTGCATGAACTTGACCGAGATGATCCTATCTTCTCAAAATTTCACACATTTGATGAGAGTCCAGCCCTAAAGACATCTACTGACTTATATTTCATCTAACTGATAGCGCCACCTAGTGGCAATTTTTTTTCTTACGAATTTTCTTCTACGTTTTTCTCCAAACACGTTAACTGGACCTACCTCATATTTGCTCAGATGAGGGTTTCGGCCTTCATGATGTCACAACACGAAGTTTGTGAGTTTTCGTGAATTGCTGTGGGTGTGGCTAAGCGCTGTTCACCAAGAAAACAACGCCAGTTTTGAGGGTCTAAACATGCACAGAAACTCATGAAACTTGGCACACACATCTGGCCTGGTAAAATGAGCAATATTTTATTGTTGATTGTGCTATTTTTACAAAAATGACTCAATAGCGCCCCCTAGAAGTTTTTAACGAAGCAGCCCCGGTTGTACGTTTAAGCAAGAACGACGAATATTTTTAGGTGTATGAGGAAGCCCAAGACCTACAAAAAAGTCTCTTGGACCCATATGCTAAAATGAACAGGAAGTGAGCTACGAATTTTTGAATGTCCCATTTTTGACAATTTTTGCACATTCACAGGGGCCAGACTTTTGCCCACTTCTCCTACACGTTTCATCTGACTAAGTTAAGACTTGACCTGGACCATGTCAAGACCTGAGCCAACGACAGGGGGAAAAATCTTGACCTTTCGAAATACTATATGATGAAGGCGGGGCATCAAAATTTGTGTTTCGCACTGAAAAAGGGTATGCTTAATAACTCCCCGGTACATGCTCCAAAAAATCCCAAACTTGACATGTATGTTTATCATCAAGGCCTGAAGCTATCTCTATGACAACATTCAGTTATATATGCAGCGCCACCTAGCCCTTGAGGCATAAAAAAAAAATACCCCACATACGGTATTTTGTACAAAAAATGTAAACTCATTCTAAGTGTGATAACTAAGTCATTTATGAATATTCTTTTAAATTCCACCACTCAAAATGTTCACTGGCATCAGACTTATCCAAACATATATATATTTTTATTTATTTTTGATAGCCTCTGTGGACATTAAAAGCAATATCGTGAATGAAGGATATGCTTAATAACTCCACGGTACATGCTCCAAAAAAAATCCCACACTTGACATGTATGCTTATAATCAAGGCCTGAAGGTATCTCGATGACAACATTCAGTTATAAATACAGCGCCACCTAGCCCTTGAGGCTTATATAAAAAAAAAAAAACACATACGGTATTTTGTACAAAAAAATGTAAATTCATTCTAAGTGTGATGACTAAGTCATTTATGAATATTCTTTTAGTTTCCACCACTCAAATTGTTCACTGGCTTCACACCGATCCAAACGTATGTACGTTTCCATTTTGTTTTATTCATTTTTGATTGCCCCTTTGGACAATAAAAGTAACATTGTGCAATGAGTACAACGAGCGATGATGTATATATACACTTTTACAAAAAATACCAATCAGGGCAACTCATTGCCTAAAAATAAAAAAGGCCGCTGATTTTTGCAGGTCTTAACAATCACCAAAACCCATTGAGCTTGACACACACTGGCAAAAAAAATATTCTACATTTAAACGTTTATTATGCCATTTTCAAAGAAATTTTGCTTCCAATATGCCAGTACCCCAACGTGCCAGTACCCCAACGTGCCAGTACCCTAACGTGCAAGTACCCCAACGTGCAAGGACTCCAATGTGGCCCGGGCTGCGAGGGCCCTTTATAGCTGCTCGCAGCTCTAGTTATTATTATTATTAGGGCCCGAGCAGCGACCGCTGCGAGGTCCCTATTGTTTTTGTAAAAATTATTATTATTATTATTATTATTATTCTTCTTTATTCTCCGCAAACAATCGCGATTTTGGGTACCTAAATATTCACGAAAACTCACCGAACTTTGCACACTCCTCAGGTCCGGCGAAAAATTTGATATTATGAAGTCGTTATAACAACGCGACTCTATAGCGCCCCCTAGCATAGAAAAATAAAAACCAAGCCCGGCACGTTTGAGCTAGAGCAACGAAAATTGGCAGGCACGTGTAGCACCCCGAGACGCACAAAAAAAGTCTATTGGGTCCATGTAGCTAAAATGTACAGGAAGTGAGCTATGAATTTTTTAATGTCCAATTTTGGCCTATTTTGGCACATTCACTGTGGTCATGCTTTTTCCCCCTATGCAAACATTTTTCATCCCATTGACTTCAAACTTGGTATTTATCATCTCAAGACCTAAGAAAACAGCTGGGCAAAAAGTCTTGCCTTTTCGAAATACTATATGACGGGGGCGGGGCATCAAATATTGCCTTTAAAATTTCATTTGTCCAGAAAGAGCAAATGCTGAATAACTCCCATGTACAAGCTCCAAAAAATCTCAAACTTCTCAGGCAACGTAATAGTCACGGCCTGAAAACATCTATATGACAAAATTCAGTTATACATATAGCGCCACCTAGTGGTTACAATAAATGTCATACTTTACGTTTTTAGCTACTGTGCTGAGCTCGTTGAAGGGATCCAGTTGAAAATTGGTCAGAAAAGCCTTAAGATGTTGATGATGCCCCACACCGAATATTGTAACTCTTCGCCAAAGGGCGTGGCCGCTACGGTGACGCAAAGTCTGAAGATTTTTCGTGACAATAAAAGCTGCATTAACTTGACCGAGATGATCCTATCTTCTCAAAATTTCACACATTTGATGAGAGTCCAGCTCTAAAGACATCTACTAACTTACATTTCATCTAACTGATAGCGCCACCTAGTGGCAATTTTTTTTCTTACGAATTTTCTTCTACGTTTTTCTCCAAACACGTTAACTGGACCTACCTCATATTTGCTCAGATGAGGGTTTCGGCCTTCATGATGTGACAACACGAAGTTTGTGAGTTTTCGCGAATTGCTGTGGGCGTGGCTAAGCGCTGTTCGCCAAGAAAACAACGCCAGTTTTGAGGGTCTAAACATGCACAGAAACTCCTGAAACTTGGCACACACATCTGGCCTGGTAAAATGAGCAATATTTTATTGTTGATTGTGCTATTTTTACAAAAATGACTCAATAGCGCCCCCTCGAAATTTTTAACGAAGCAGCCCCGGTTGTACGTTTAAGCAAGAACGACGAATATTTTCAGGTGTATGAGGGAGCCCAAGACCTACAAAAAAGTCTCTTGTACCCATATGCTAAAATGAACAGGAAGTGAGCTACGGATTTTTGAATGTCCCATTTTTGACGATTTTTGCACATTCACAGGGGGCAGACTTTTGCCCACCTCTCCTACACGTTTCATCCGACTGAGTTAAGACTTGGCCTGGACCATTTCAAGACCTGAGCCAACGACAGGGGGAAAAATTTTGACTTTTCGAAATACTATATGATGAGGGCGGGGCATCAAAATTTGTGTTTTGCAATGAAAAAGGATATGCTTGATAACTCCCCGGTACATGCTCCAAAAAATCCCAAACTTGACATGTATGTTTATCGTCAAGGCCTGAAGTTATCTCTATGACAACATTCAGTTATATATGCAGCGCCACCTAGCCCTTGAGGCATGAAAAAAAATACCCCACATACGGTATTTTGTACAAAAAATGTACACTCATTCTAAGTGTGATAACTAAGTCATTTATGAATATTCTTTTAGTTTCCACCACTCAAATTGTTCACTGGCTTCACACCGATCCAAACGTATGTGCGTTTCCATTTTGTTTTATTCATTTTTGATTGCCCCTTTGGACAATAAAAGTAAACATTGTGCAATGAGTACAACGAGCGATGATGTGTATATACACTTTTACAAAAAAATACCAATCAGGGCAACTCATTGCCTAAAAATAAATAAGGACGCTGATTTTTGCAGGTCTTAACAATCACCAAAATCCGTTGAGCTTGACAGACACTGGCAAAAAAAATATTCTACATGTAAACGTTTATTATGCCATTTTCAAAGAAATTTTGCTTCCAATATGCCAGTACCCCAACGTGCCAGTACCCCAACGTGCAAGTACCCCAACGTGCAAGGACCCCAACGTGGCCCGGGCTGCGAGGGCCCTTTATAGCTGCTCGCAGCTCTAGTTAGGGCCCGAGCAGCGACCGCTGCGAGGTCCCTATTGTTTTTGTAAAAATTATTATTATTATTATTATTATTATTATTATTAGGGCCCGAGCAGCGACCGCTGCGAGGTCCCTATTGTTTTTGTAAAAATTATTATTATTCTTCTTCTTCTTCTTCTTCTTCTTTATTCTCCGCAAACGATCGCGATTTTGGGTACCTAAACATTCACGAAAACTCACCGAACTTTGCACTTTCCTCAGGCCCGGCGAAAAATTTGATATTATTAAGTCGTCATAACAATGCGACTCGATAGCGCCCCCTAGCGTAGAAAAATAAAAACCAAGCCCGGCACGTTTGAGCTAGAGCAACAAAAATTGGCAGGCACGTGTAGCACCCCGAGACGCACAAAAAAGTCTATTGGGACCATGTAGCTAAAATGTGCAGGAAGTGAGCTATGAATTTTTTTATGTCCAATTTTGGCCTATTTTGGCACATTCACTGTGGTCATGCTTTTTCCCCCTTTGCAAACATTTTTCATCCAATTGACTTCAAACTTGGCATTTATCATCTCAAGACCTGAGAGAAAAACTGGGCAAAACATCTTGCCTTTTTGAAATACTATATGATGGGGGCGGGGCATCAAATATTGCCTTTAAAATTTCATTTGTCCAGAAAGAGCAAATGCTTAATAACTCCCATGTTCAAGCTCCAAAAAATCTCAAACTTCTCAGGCAACGTAATAGTCACGGCCTGAAAACATCTATATGATAAAATTCAGTTATACATATAGCGCCACCTAGTGGTTACAATAAATGTCATACTTTACGTTTTTAGCTACTGTGCTGAGCTTGTTGAAGGGATCCATTTGAAAATTGGTCAGAAAAGGCTTAAGATGTTGATCATGCCCCACACCGAATATTGTAACTTTTCGCCAAAGGGCGTGGCTGCTACGGTGACGCAAAGTCTGAAGATTTTTCGTGAAAATAAAAGCTGCATTAACTTGACCGAGATGATCCTATCTTCTCAAAATTTCACACATTTGTTGAGAGTCCAGCCCTAAAGACATCTACTGACTTATATTTCATCTAACTGATAGCGCCACCTAGTGGCAATTTTTTTTATTACGAATTTTCTTCTACGTTTTTCTCCAAACACGTTAACTGGACCTACCTCATATTTGCTCAGATGAGGGTTTCGGCCTTCATGATGTCACAACACGAAGTTTGTGAGTTTTCGTGAATTGCTGTGGGCGTGGCTAAGCGCTGTTCGCCAAGAAAACAACGCCGGTTTTGAGGGTCTAAACATGCACAGAAACTCATGAAACTTGGCACACACATCTGGCCTGGTAAAATGAGCAATATTTTAATGTTGATTGTGCTATTTTTACAAAAATGACTCAATAGCGCCCCCTAGAAAATTTTAATGAAGCAGCCCCGGTTGTACGTTTAAGCAAGATCTCCGAAAAATTTTAGGTGTATGAGGGAGCCCAAGACCTACATAAAAGTCTCTTGGACCCATATGCTAAAATGAACAGGAAGTGAGCTACGAATTTTTGAATGTCCCATTTTTGATGATTTTTGCACATTTACAGGGGGCATACCTTTGCCCACTTCTTCTCCACGTTTCATCCAACTGAGTTAAGACTTGACCTGGACAATGTCAAGACCTGAGCCAACGACAGGGGGGAAAATTTTGACTTTTCGAAATACTATATGATGAGGGCGTGGCATCAAAATTTGTGTTTCGCAATGAAAAAGGATATGCTTGATAACTCCCCGGTACATGCTCCAAAAAATCCCAAACTTGACATGTATGTTTATCGTCAAGGCCTGAAGTTATCTCTATGACAACATTCAGTTATATATGCAGCGCCACCTAGCCCTTGAGGCATAAAAAAAAAATACCCCACATACGGTATTTTGTACAAAAAATGTAAACTCATTCTAAGTGTGATAACGAAGTCATTTATGAATATTCTTTTAGTTTCCACCACTCAAATGTTCACTGGCATCAGACTTATCCAAACATATATATTTTTATTTATTTTTGATAGCCTCTATGGACATTAAAAGCAATATCGTGAATGAAGGATATGCTTAATAACTCCACGGTACATGCTCCAAAAAAAATCCCACACTTGACATGTATGCTTATAATCAAGGCCTGAAGGTATCTCTATGACAACATTCAGTTATAAATACAGCGCCACCTAGCCCTTGAGGCTTATATAAAAAATAAAAAAAATACGTATCCCACATACGGTATTTTGTACAAAAAATGTACACTCATTCTAAGTGTGATAACTAAGTCATTTATGAATATTCTTTTAGTTTCCACCACTCAAATTGTTCACTGGCTTCACACCGATCCAAACGTATGTACGTTTCCATTTTGTTTTATTCATTTTTGATTGCCCCTTTGGACAATAAAAGTAAACATTGTGCAATGAGTACAACGAGCGATGATGTGTATATACACTTTTACAAAAAAATACCAATCAGGGCAACTCATTGCCTAAAAATAAATAAGGACGCTGATTTTTGCAGGTCTTAACAATCACCAAAATCCGTTGAGCTTGACAGACACTGGCAAAAAAAAATATTCTACATGTAAACGTTTATTATGCCATTTTCAAAGAAATTTTGCTTCCAATATGCCAGTACCCCAACGTGCCAGTACCCCAAAGTGCAAGTACCCCAACGTGCAAGGACCCCAACGTGGCCCGGGCTGCGAGGGCCCTTTATAGCTGCTTGCAGCTCTAGTTATTATTCTTCTTCTTCTTCTTCTTTATTCTCCGCAAATGATCGCGACTTTGGGTACCTAAACATTCACGAAAACTCACCGAACTTTGCACACTCCTCAGGCCCGGCGAAAAATTTGATATTATTAAGTCGTCATAACAATGCGACTCGATAGCGCCCCCTAGCGTAGAAAAATAAAAACCAAGCCCGGCACGTTTGAGCTAGAGCAACAAAAATTGGCAGGCACGTGTAGCACCCCGAGACGCACAAAAAAGTCTATTGGGACCATGTAGCTAAAATGTACAGGAAGTGAGCTATGAATTTTTTTATGTCCAATTTTGGCCTATTTTGGCACATTCACTGTGGTCATGCCTTTTCCCCCTTTGCAAACATTTTTCATCCAATTGACTTCAAACTTGGCATTTATCATCTCAAGACCTGAGAGAACAACTGGGCAAAACATCTTGCCTTTTTGAAATACTATATGACGGGGGCGGGGCATCAAATATTGCCTTTAAAATTTCATTTGTCCAGAAAGAGCAAATGCTTAATAACTCCCATGTTCAAGCTCCAAAAAATCTCAAACTTCTCAGGCAACGTAATAGTCACGGCCTGAAAACATCTATATGATAAAATTCAGTTATACATATAGCGCCACCTAGTGGTTACAATAAATGTCATACTTTACGTTTTTAGCTACTGTGCTGAGCTTGTTGAAGGGATCCATTTGAAAATTGGTCAGAAAAGCCTTAAGATGTTGATCATGCCCCACACCGAATATTGTAACTTTTCGCCAAAGGGCGTGGCCACTACGGTGACGCAAAGTCTGAAGATTTTTCGTGAAAATAAAAGCTGCATTAACTTGACCGAGATGATCCTATCTTCTCAAAATTTCACACATTTGATGAGAGTCCAGCTCTAAAGACATCTACTAACTTACATTTCATCTAACTGATAGCGCCACCTAGTGGCAATTTTTTTTCTTACGAATTTTCTTCTACGTTTTTCTCCAAACACGTTAACTGGACCTACCTCATATTTGCTCAGATGAGGGTTTCGGCCTTCATGATGTCACAACACGAAGTTTGTGAGTTTTCGCGAATTGCTGTGGGCGTGGCTAAGCGCTGTTCGCCAAGAAAACAACGCCAGTTTTGAGGGTCTAAACATGCACAGAAACTCCTGAAACTTGGCACACACATCTGGCCTGGTAAAATGAGCAATATTTTATTGTTGATTGTGCTATTTTTACAAAAATGACTCAATAGCGCCCCCTCGAAATTTTTAACGAAGCAGCCCCGGTTGTACGTTTAAGCAAGAACGACGAATATTTTCAGGTGTATGAGGGAGCCCAAGACCTACAAAAAAGTCTCTTGTACCCATATGCTAAAATGAACAGGAAGTGAGCTACGAATTTTTGAATGTCCCATTTTTGACGATTTTTGCACATTCACAGGGGGCAGACTTTTGCCCACCTCTCCTACACGTTTCATCCGACTGAGTTAAGACTTGGCCTGGACCATGTCAAGACCTGAGCCAACGACAGGGGGAAAAATTTTGACTTTTCGAAATACTATATGATGAGGGCGGGGCATCAAAATTTGTGTTTCGCAATGAAAAAGGATATGCTTGATAACTCCCCGGTACATGCTCCAAAAAATCCCAAACTTGACATGTATGTTTATCGTCAAGGCCTGAAGTTATCTCTATGACAACATTCAGTTATATATGCAGCGCCACCTAGCCCTTGAGGCATGAAAAAAAAATACCCCACATACGGTATTTTGTACAAAAAATGTAAACTCATTCTAAGTGTGATAACGAAGTCATTTATGAATATTCTTTTAGTTTCCACCACTCAAAATGTTCACTGGCATCAGACTTATCCAAACATATATATATTTTTATTTATTTTTGATAGCCTCTATGGACATTAAAAGCAATATCGTGAATGAAGGATATGCTTAATAACTCCACGGTACATGCTACAAAAAAAATCCCACACTTGACATGTATGCTTATAATCAAGGCCTGAAGGTATCTCTATGACAACATTCAGTTATAAATACAGCGCCACCTAGCCGTTGAGGCTTATATAAAAAAAATAAAAAAAATACCCCACATACGGTATTTTGTACAAAAAATGTACACTCATTCTAAGTGTGATAACTAAGTCATTTATGAATATTCTTTTAGTTTCCACCACTCAAATTGTTCACTGGCTTCACACCGATCCAAACGTATGTACGTTTCCATTTTGTTTTATTCATTTTTGATTGCCCCTTTGGACAATAAAAGTAAACATTGTGCAATGAGTACAACGAGCGATGATGTGTATATACACTTTTACAAAAAAATACCAATCAGGGCAACTCATTGCCTAAAAATAAATAAGGACGCTGATTTTTGCAGGTCTTAACAATCACCAAAATCCGTTGAGCTTGACAGACACTGGCAAAAAAAATATTCTACATGTAAACGTTTATTATGCCATTTTCAAAGAAATTTTGCTTCCAATATGCCAGTACCCCAACGTGCCAGTACCCCAACGTGCAAGGACCCCAACGTGGCCCGGGCTGCGAGGGCCCTTTATAGCTGCTCGCAGCTCTAGTTATTATTCTTCTTCTTCTTCTTCTTCTTCTTCTTCTTCTTTATTCTCCGCAAACGATCCCGATTTTGGGTACCTAAACATTCACGAAAACTCACCGAACTTTGCACACTCCTCAGGCCCGGCGAAAAATTTGATATTATGAAGTCGTCATAACAACGCGACTCTATAGCGCCCCCTAGCGTAGAAAAATAAAAACCAAGCCCGGCACGTTTGAGCTAGAGCAACGAAAATTGGCAGGCACGTGTAGCACCCCGAGACGCACAAAAAAGTCTATTGGGACCATGTAGCTAAAATGTACAGGAAGTGAGCTATGATTTTTTTAATGTCCAATTTTGGCCTATTTTGGCACATTCACTGTGGTCATGCTTTTTCCCCCTATGCAAACATTTTTCATCCCATTGACTTCAAACTTGGCATTTATCATCTCAAGACCTGAGAGAACAACTGGGCAAAACATCTTGCCTTTTTGAAATACTATATGACGGGGGCGGGGCATCAAATATTGCCTTTAAAATTTCATTTGTCCAGAAAGAGCAAATGCTTAATAACTCCCATGTTCAAGCTCCGAAAAATCTCAAACTTCTCAGACAACGTAATAGTCACGGCCTGAAAACATCTATATGATAAAATTCAGTTATACATATAGCGCCACCTCGTGGTTACAATAAATGTCATACTTTACGTTTTTAGCTACTGTGCTGAGGTTGTTGAAGGGATCCATTTGAAAATTGGTCAGAAAAGCCTTAAGATGTTGATCATGCCCCACACCGAATATTGTAACTTTTCGCCAAAGGGCGTGGCCGCTACGGTGACGCAAAGTCTGAAGATTTTTCGTGAAAATAAAAGCTGCATTAACTTGACCGAGATGATCCTATCTTCTCAAAATTTCACACATTTGATGAGAGTCCAGCCCTAAAGACATCTACTGACTTATATTTCATCTAACTGATAGCGCCACCTAGTGGCAATTTTTTTTCTTACGAATTTTCTTCTACGTTTTTCTCCAAACACGTTAACTGGACCTACCTCATATTTGCTCAGATGAGGGTTTCGGCCTTCATGATGTCACAACACGAAGTTTGTGAGTTTTCGCGAATTGCTGTGGGTGTGGCTAAGCGCTGTTCGCCAAGAAAACAACGCCAGTTTTGAGGGTCTAAACATGCACAGAAACTCATGAAACTTGGCACACACATCTGGCCTGGTAAAATGAGCAATATTTTATTGTTGATTGTGCTATTTTTACAAAAATGACTCAATAGCGCCCCCTAGAAGTTTTTAACGAAGCAGCCCCTGTTGTACGTTTAAGCAAGAACGACGAATATTTTTAGGTGTATGAGGGAGCCCAAGACCTACAAAAAAGTCTCTTGGACCCATATGCTAAAATGAACAGGAAGTGAGCTACGAATTTTTGAATGTCCCATTTTTGACAATTTTTGCACATTCACAGGGGGCAGACTTTTGCCCACTTCTCCTACACGTTTCATCTGACTGAGTTAAGACTTGACCTGGACCATGTCAAGACCTGAGCCAACGACAGGGGGAAAAATCTTGACTTTTCGAAATACTATATGATGAAGGCGGGGCATCAAAATTTGTGTTTCGCACTGAAAAAGGATATGCTTAATAACTCCCCGGTACATGCTCCAAAAAATCCCAAACTTGACATGTATGTTTATCGTCAAGGCCTGAAGCTATCTCTATGACAACATTCAGTTATATATGCAGCGCCACCTAGCCCTTGAGGCATAAAAAAAAATACCCCACATACGGTATTTTGTACAAAAAATGTAAACTCATTATAAGTGTGATAACTAAGTCATTTATGAATATTCTTTTAGTTTCCACCACTCAAAATGTTCACTGGCATCAGACTTATCCAAACATATGTATATTTTTATTTATTTTTGATAGCCTCTGTGGACATTAAAAGCAATATCGTGAATGAAGGATATGCATAATAACTCCACGGTACATGCTCCAAAAAAAATCCCACACTTGACATGTATGCTTATAATCAAGGCCTGAAGCTATTTCTATGACAACATTCAGTTATAAATACAGCGCCGCCTAGCCCTTGAGGCATAATATATAAAAAAAAAAACACATACGGTATTTTGTACAAAAAATGTAAACTCATTCTGAGTGTGATAACTAAGTCATTTATGAATATTCTTTTAGTTTCCACCACTCAAATTGTTAACTGGCTTCACACCGATCCAAACGTATGTACGTTTCCATTTTGTTTTATTCATTTTTGATTGCCCCTTTGGACAATAAAAGTAACATTGTGCAATGAGTACAACGAGCGATGATGTATATATACACTTTTACAAAAAATACCAATCAGGGCAACTCGTTGCCTAAAAATAAATAAGGACGCTGATTTTTGCAGGTCTTAACAATCACCAAAACCCGTTGAGCTTGACACACACTGGCAAAAAAAATATTCTACATGTAAACGTTTATTATGCCATTTTCAAAGAAATTTTGCTTCCAATATGCCAGTACCCCAACGTGCCAGTACCCTAACGTGCAAGTACCCCAACGTGCAAGGACCCCAACGTGGCCCGGGCTGCGAGGGCCCTTTATAGCTGCTTGCAGCTCTAGTTATTATTCTTCTTCTTCTTCTTCTTCTCCGTAAACGATCGCATTTTTGAGTACCTAAACATTCACGAAAACTCACCTAACTTTGCACACTCCTCAGGCCCGGCGAAAATTTTTATATTATGAAGTCGTCATAACAACGCGACTCTATAGCGCCCCCTAGCGTAGAAAAATAAAAACCAAGCCTGGAACGTTTGAGCTAGAGCAACGAAAATTGGCAGGCACGTGTAGCACCCCGAGACGCACAAAAAAAGTCTATTGGGACCATGTAGCTAAAATGTACAGGAAATGAGCTATGAATTTTTTTATGTCCAATTTTGGCCTATTTTGGCACATTCACTGTGGTCATGCTTTTTCCCCCTCTGCAAACATTTTTCATCCAATTCACATCAAACTTGGCATTTATCATCTCAAGACCTGAGAGAACAACTGGGCAAAAAGTCTTGCCTTTTCGAAATACTATATGATGGGGGCGGGGCATCAAATATTGTCTTTAAAATTTCATTTGTCCAGAAAGAGCAAATGCTTAATAACTCCCATGTTCAAGTTCCAAAAAATCTCAAACTTCTCAGGCAACGTAATAGTCACGGACTGAAAACATCTATATGATAAAATTCAGTTATACATTTAGCGCCACCTAGTGGTGACAATAAATGTCATACTTTACGTTTTTATCTACTGCGCTGAGCTCGTTGAAGGGATCCAGTTGAAAGTTGGTCAGAAAAGCCTTAAGATGTTGATCATGCCCCACACCGAATATTGTAACTTTTCACCAAAGGGCGTGGCCGCTACGGTGCCGCAAAGTCTGAAGATTTTTCGTGACAATAAAAGCTGCATGAACTTGACCGAGATGATCCTATCTTCTCAAAATTTCACACATTTGATGAGAGTCCAGCCCTAAAGACATCTACGAACTTATATTTCATCTTAATGATAGAGCCACCTAGTGGCATATTTTTTTTCTTACGAATTTTCTTGTACATTTTTCTCCAAACACGTTAACTGGACCTACCTCATATTTGCTCAGATGAGGGTTTCGGCCTTCATGATGTCACAACACGAAGTTTGTGAGTTTTCGCGAATTGCTGTGGGCGTGGCTAAGCACTGTTCGCCAAGAAAACAACGCCAGTTTTGAGGGTCTAAACATGCTCAGAAACTCCTGAAACTTGGCACACACATCTGGCCTGGTAAAATGAGTAAAATTTTATTGTTGATTGTGCTATTTTTACAAAAATGACTCAATAGCGCCCCCTCGAAATTTTTAACGAAGCAGCCCCGGTTGTACGTTTAAGCAAGAACGACGAATATTTTTAGGTGTATGAGGGAGCCCAAGACCTACAAAAAAGTCTCTTGTAACCATATGCTAAAATGAACAGGAAGTGAGCTACGAATTTTTTAATGTCCCATTTTTGACGATTTTTGCACATTCACAGGGGGCAGACTTTTGCCCACTTCTCCTACACGTTTCATCCGACTGAGTTAAGACTTGACCTGGACCATGTCAAGACCTGAGCCAACGACAGGGGGAAAAATCTTGACTTTTCGAAATACTATATGATGAAGGCGGGGCATCAAAATTTGTGTTTCGCACTGAAAAAGGATATGCTTAATAACTCCCCGGTACATGCTCCAAAAAATCCCAAACTTGACATGTATGTTTATCGTCAAGGCCTGAAGCTATCCCTATGACAACATTCAGTTATATATGCAGCGTCACCTAGCCCTTGAGGCATAAAAAAAAAATACCCCACATACGGTATTTTGTACAAAAAATGTAAACTCATTCTAAGTGTGATAACTAAGTCATTTATGAATATTATTTTAGTTTCCACCACTCAAAATGTTCACTGGCATCAGACTTATCCAAACATATATATATTTTTATTTATTTTTGATAGCCTCTGTGGACATTAAAAGCAATATCGTGAATGAAGGATATGCATAATAACTCCACGGTACATGCTCCAAAAAAAATCCCACACTTGACATGTATGCTTATAATCAAGGCCTGAAGGTATTTCTATGACAACATTCAGTTATAAATACAGCGCCACCTAGCCCTTGAGGCTTATATAAAAAAAAAAGAAAAAATACCCCACATACGGTATTTTGTACAAAAAATGTAAACTCATTCTAAGTGTGATAACTAAGCCATTTATGAATATTCTTTTAGTTTCCACCACTCAAATTGTTCACTGGCTTCACACCGATCCAAACGTATGTACGTTTCCATTTTGTTTTATTCATTTTTGATTGCCCCTTTGGACAATAAAAGTAACATTGTGCAATGAGTACAACAAGCGATGATGTGTATATAGACTTTTACAAAAAATACCAATCAGGGCAACTCATTGCCTAAAAATAAAAAAGGACGCTGATTTTTGCAGGTCTTAATAATCACCAAAACCTGTTGAGCTTGACACACACTGGCAAAAAAAATATTCTACATGTAAACGTTTATTGTGCCATTTTCAAAGAAATTTTGCTTCCAATATGCCAGTACCCCAACGTGCCAGTACCCTAACGTGCAAGTACCCCAACGTGCAAGGACCCCAACGTGGCCCGGGCTGCGAGGGCCCTTTATAGCTGCTCGCAGCTCTAGTTATTCTTCTTCTTCTTCTTCTTCTTCTTCTTCTTCTTCTTTATTCTCCGCAAACAATCGCGATTTTGGGTACCTAAATATTCACGAAAACTCACCGAACTTTGCACACTCCTCAGGTCCGGCGAAAAATTTGATATTATGAAGTCGTTATAACAACGCGACTCTATAGCGCCCCCTAGCATAGAAAAATAAAAACCAAGCCCGGCACGTTTGAGCTAGAGCAACGAAAATTGGCAGGCACGTGTAGCACCCCGAGACGCACAAAAAAGTCTATTGGGACCATGTAGCTAAAATGTACAGGAAGTGAGCTATGAATTTTTTAATGTCCAACTTTGGCCTATTTTGGCACATTCACTGTGGTCATGCTTTTTCCCCCTATGCAAACATTTTTCATCCCATTGACTTCAAACTTGGCATTTATCATCTCAAGACCTAAGAGAACAGTTGGGCAAAAAGTCTTGCCTTTTCGAAATACTATATGACGGGGGCGGGGCATCAAATATTGACTTGAAAATTTCATTTTTCCAGAAAGAGCAAATGCTGAATAACTCCCATGTACAAGCTCCAAAAAATCTCAAACTTCTCAGGCAACGTAATAGTCACGGCCTGAAAACATCTATATGACAAAATTCAGTTATACATATAGCGCCACCTAGTGGTTACAATAAATGTCATACTTTACGTTTTTAGCTACTGTGCTGAGCTCGTTGAAGGGATCCAGTTGAAAATTGGTCAGAAAAGCCTTAAGATGTTGATCATGCCCCACACCGAATATTGTAACTTTTCGCCAAAGGGCGTGGCCGCTACGGTGACGCAAAGTCTGAAGATTTTTCGTGACAATAAAAGCTGCATTAACTTGACCGAGATGATCCTATCTTCTCAAAATTTCACACATTTGATTAGAGTCCAGCCCTAAAGACATCTACTAACTTATATTTCATCTAACTGATAGCGCCACCTAGTGGCAATTTTTTTTCTTACGAATTTTCTTCTACGTTTTTCTCCAAACACGTTAACTGGACCTATCTCATATTTGCTCAGATGAGGGTTTCGGCCTTCATGATGTCACAACACGAAGTTTGTGAGTTTTCGCGAATTGCTGTGGGCGTGGCTAAGCGCTGTTCGCCAAGAAAACAACGCCAGTTTTGAGGGTCTAAACATGCACAGAAACTCATGAAACTTGGCACACACATCTGGCCTGGTAAAATGAGCAATATTTTATTGTTGATTGTGCTATTTTTACAAAAATGACTCAATAGCGCCCCCTCGAAATTTTTAACGAAGCAGCCCCGGTTGTACGTTTAAGCAAGAACGACGAATATTTTTAGGTGTATGAGGGAGCCCAAGACCTACAAAAAAGTCTCTTGTACCCATGTGCTAAAATGAACAGGAAGTGAGCTACGAATTTTTGAATGTCCCATTTTTGACGATTTTTGCACATTCACAGGGGGCAGACTTTTGCCCACTTCTCCTACACGTTTCATCCGACTGAGTTAAGACTTGGCCTGGACCATGTCAAGACCTGAGCCAACGACAAGGGGAAAAATTTTGACTTTTCGAAATACTATATGATGAGGGCGGGGCATTAAAATTTCTGTTTCGCAATGAAAAAGGATATGCTTGATAACTCCCCGGTACATGCTCCAAAAAATCCCAAACTTGACATGTATGTTTATCGTCAAGGCCTGAAGTTATCTCTATGACAACATTCAGTTATATATGCAGCGCCACCTAGCCCTTGAGGCATGAAAAAAAAATACCCCACATACGGTATTTTGTACAAAAAATGTAAACTCATTCTAAGTGTGATAACGAAGTCATTTATGAATATTCTTTTAGTTTCCACCACTCAAAATGTTCACTGGCATCAGACTTATCCAAACATATATATATTTTTATTTATTTTTGATAGCCTCTATGGACATTAAAAGCAATATCGTGATTGAAGGATATGCTTAATAACTCCACGGTACATGCTCCAAAAAAAATCCCACACTTGACATGTATGCTTATAATCAAGGCCTGAAGGTATCTCTATGACAACATTCAGTTATAAATACAGCGCCACCTAGCCCTTGAGGCTTATATAAAAAAAAATAAAAAATACCCCACATACGGTATTTTGTACAAAAAATGTACACTCATTCTAAGTGTGATAACTAAGTCATTTATGAATATTCTTTTAGTTTCCACCACTCAAATTGTTTACTGGCTTCACACCAATCCAAACGTATGTACGTTTCCATTTTGTTTTATTCATTTTTGATTGCCCCTTTGGACAATAAAAGTAACATTGTGCAATGAGTACAACGAGCGATGATGTGTATATACACTTTTACAAAAAAATACCAATCAGGGCAACTCATTGCCTAAAAATAAAAAAGGACGCTGATTTTTGCAGGTCTTAACAATCACCAAAACCCGTTGAGCTTGACACACACACTGGCAAAAAAATATTCTACATTTAAACGTTTATTATGCCATTTTCAAAGAAATTTTGCTTCCAATATGCCAGTACCCCAATGTGCCAGTACCCCAACGTGCAAGTACCCCAACGTGCAAGGACCCCAACGTGGCCCGGGCTGCGAGGGCGCTTTATAGCTGCTCGCAGCTCTAGTTGTAACATGTATTTGTTACATGTTTTGATGCATTTTTATGCTTTATAAAACATTTATGTCTGAATTTTGGGAGGCTTGGAACGGATTAGGGCATTTACATGGAAAATGCGTCTCTACTTACAAATTTTTCTACTTAAGAACTTTCTTCCGGAACCAATTAATTTCGTAAGTAGAGGTACCACTGTACTACATTCACACACTTGACTAAACCATGTCGAACTCGAGCAGGGGATGCAGCCGCAATGTCCCCGAGGCTGTCACTCTGCTCCTTCACTCAGACCGAGTCGGGAATTTGATCCAGTTAACACGGTTGGAGAAAAACGTCGAAAAAAAAAAAGCGGGGATTTTTTTTTTTTTGTCAGTAGGTGTTGCTATCATTACGATGAAGATAAGTTCATAGCTGTTTTCAGGACTGGACTGTCATCAAATGCGTGAAATTTTGAAATTTCTGGGTCAAGTTAAAGCAGCTTTTATTGTCATGGTGAATCATCAGACTTTGCGGCATTGCCATGGCCACGCCCTTTGCCGAAACTTCATCATATTCTTTGGGGCATGATCAATATCTAAAGGCTTTTCTGACCAATTTTCAACTTGATCCCTTCAGCGGGCTCGGCACAGTATATAAAAACATAAAGTATGACATTTATAATCACCACTAGGTGGTGCTATATGTATAACCGAATGTTATCATGTGGATGTCTTCAGGCCGTGACTATTAAGATAAATGTGAAGTCTGGGATTTTTTTTTTTTTTTTTTTTTAGCTTTTATTGGGGAGTTATCAAGCATTTCCTCTTTCTAGACAAATCAAATTTTAAACCCAATATTTGATGCCCCGCTCCCATAATATAGTATTTAGAAAAGTTAAGATTTTTTCCCCAGTTGTTGCCCCAGGTCACATGTGAGTGAGTGAGTGAGTGAGTGAGTGAGTGAGTGAGTGAGTGAGTGAAAAAAAAAAAAATCCGTGCGTGCTGTCAAATTGCCGCGGTTGTGACGTCACGCAGCCGACAAATTCGCCCGGCCCCGTTTGCGACGCGCCACTCTGCGATTGGCTGGAGGGGTATAAACACTGTCTTACCACAGAAACGTCCCGCTGTTCACCAAACAAACACAAAATGGCAAAATACAGACTGGGGGGGTTAGGACAAAATCACCACCAGACATTAAGAGAAGCCCATAGCTGTAAATTGAGAAGTAGTTTTTTGTTTAAATCCTGTATTTAAAAAGCGCCTTTTCCTGAGTGAAAACGACAGACCGAGCCTTTCATACATAATGACGTCATCCAGCCCCCCATTTCGGTCGAAATGGACCCAAAATGGTGTCAATCGCTTGACTTTTCGAATTAATATATGAAGGGGGCAGGGCATCAAATTTTGCCTTTAATGTTTCCTTTGTCACAAAAGAGGAAATGCTTGATAACTCCCCTGTACAAGCTCCAAAAAAAATCTATATCTTAATAGTTACGGCCTAAAAACATATATGATAACATTTCGTTATACATGTAGCGCCACCTCGTGGTGACAAGAAATGTCATGCTTTATGTTTTTATCTACTGCGCCAACCTACTGTGTGTGTCTGTGGGGGGGGGGGTATGTGTGTGTCTGTGGCATTGTCTTTTGTCAAAGTGGTATTTAAATTCAATGACAACTCTGCAGGAACTCTGATACACCAGGACCGAATTTTGAAGACGATGGGCAATGTGGCACTCGCCCTCCACCTGCTTTGTGAGCGGGCCAGTTCAACATCAATGTGGCTGCCATATATTCGCAGTCTTCCCCAGGATTACAGTACCCCACTGTACTACCAGCCGGAAGAGGTGCAGCTGCTTCTGGGCACACAAGCCATTCAAGATGTCTTTAGCCAGTTTAAAAACACAGCACGCCAGTACGCCTACTTCTACAAACTTTTACAGGTAGGGAAACTTATGTTTTGCATTTAGAATACTCTACACGTGAATAACAGGATGTCAAATTAGTGTGCTATACGTGTCCATCTCACTTAGAATATTGTGTGGATGTTAGTTATTTTTTAATCAAAACGTTTTATTGTGTGCCCCATTTTCAAGACTTAACTCATTCACTCCCAACCATTTTCACTAAGTGTTTTCCTGCATTTTGACTCATTTTTCAAGGCCCGTGAAATATTATGTTCTATTGGTATAAAAATATGGAACATACCAAAAACAGAGATTGGAGTCTCTTCTTTTATCAGGGGAAAAAAAAAAAAGTATATTCCTTTCTGTTTCCGCTGTGCAACAATTAGCAATAGAACATAGCTAAGTTTCATCGTTTTTCACAATTCTGCTTGGAACTGTGGAGGAAATCAGCCTTTTTTAACATGGCCTAGTTGATCTCTTATACTCTGCTGCCACTCAACCATTTTCTGCAGTCGAGAGACTGCATCAAAGCCTTCTCTATGCTAGGCATCAAAAACGTATAAGTATGTCTTTGGGACAATTTAAAACATTTAAAATATGACGTATTTATACGTTTTTGGGAGCTAATGAGTTAAAAGGACATAGTAATTTCATGTTTAGTTTGTTTAAAAAAAAAAAAAAAAAAGTGTGCAGAATGCTCTCCATCTGTTTCACATGCTTCATCTTCCTGTTTCTTCCCCCTTCTATGTATAGACCCTTCCAGTGTGATGTCACATTGAATTGCGCCCCTAGCGGTGGGGGTCAGCGCGTCAATGCGAGTGAATTAGAAAACAATCCGTGTGAGCTAGAAAATAGGTCAAACAGTTGATAAATCAGCTACCAATGCTATGGTGAACTTGTACGCGGCCGACAGATGCTCTAATACAGGGGTGTCCAAACTACGGCCCAGGGGGCCATTTGCGGCCCTCCAACCATTTTTCAGTGTCCCGCGACATATGCTAAAAATGGCATTTGACTCAGTTAAAATAAATTAACAAAAACAAAAATGTTTGAGATGGTCAAAGTAAGAAGGGAGGGTGTCGAAAAACACAGGTGCCATTAAACGTTATTTTAGTTAACTAACGAAATAACTAAAACTAAAATTCAAAAAACAATTTTAACGGAATAAAATAAAAACGAAAATGCTTTTTAAAAAATGAAAACTAACAAACTACATTTTATGTTTACAAAATTATAGCAAACATGTCCTTCGTTTTAGTCTTTGGTAATTAATTTAATGCATGAGCCGTTGGAGATGATTTCAAATGTGATTTTTAGTAGATTTATTTTGATAAAAACTGGAATAATGACGATTGCAAGTATG